>NW_020655963.1:1513-11892 GCF_003589595.1 Hyposmocoma kahamanoa
CTTTAAATTCTTATCGCCATTTTTATTTTTAAATAATGACTATGAAGAAGCCGAGAAAAATTTCTTTTATTTTTAAAAAGTAAATCTAAGTTGAAATTAGCTTGAAGAAGCCTAGAACTTTTTGAAAATGGTTTGTTTTGTGAGTTATTTTGTACATTTAAGCTTTCGATAAATATTTAAAATTTAGTGAGCGCATTACTTTTATGACAGGTTTTACATCACTTTTCACAATGTATTTAAAGTCGCACGTCAATTCGCGCTTTCTAACCGATTAAACATTGCGCGAAAAAGTCAGAGATATTATATCTAATTTCGCCATGTTGCAATTTTGATAGTTTATATTTTGTAAGCCATTAAACTTGAAATCTATTAGTATTAAGAGAATTGCGTCTTACGTTTGTAACGCTTTAGTTACTTTGGTTTTAAAATAGCATTACTAAGAAAACTATCATAGACTATAAAATTATCTAAAAACTGTCTACAAGACTAAATAAAAACTGTCTACATTCTATAAATGATCTTGTAGCATTCTAGAAGGGTTACTTGAGAAAAAAGTTTAGAATCACTCTTAACGCTACCTACAGATAGTTTCTCAAAGCACTCTTGTGATCTACTAATAAAGTTGTGCCCACTTTTACTTTAAATTATCTAGAAACCTTCTTCGAGATATCTTGAGGGAATTTGAACTCTTAAAATATTCAATTGAATTAAATTCTATTAGATACCTTACAGTATATATTTAGATATGGGTGTGCTGCTTGGGCGAGTGTGGGGCATATTTTTGTATGTTTGATTGTCTAATAACCGGTTCACGGGCCCCGGACATGGAAGTCATGATTAGAGATATATAATTGTAGTATCATTAAAATTTATAACTTGAACATTAAATATAACGTAGCGTCTTTGAGCCGACGCTAATGCGAATAAGGTTGGGGTTTTTAATGTGTTTTAAATTCATATCCATCCAATAAGTAAAAAAAAAGAAAAAAATAATATCATTATTTTTACGGAGTTTGTCAATAACTCCCGGCAAACAAATGGTCGTGTACCAGTCACTATTCACGGTACAAAGGTTCTCCAAAGCAACAGTAGCCACGTGTCCAGTTTTATTAAACAAGAAGCAATCATCCGCTGTGTAATAACAATAACCGCAGTTTTATCAGTGCGGAACAATGATTTAGACGAGAATAAAAAATGTTTAGGCCTCACACTCAGCTAGTAATGCAAGACTTTTTTGGGATGTGGACTAATTACCACTAGCTACTTCCTGTTTACATACCTCACCCAGTTCTATGCGATAGTCTCCATTTGTAATAAAAAAATCATTTATACGCATCTCATCATCATGTCAATTATTATCTCTCCACTAATAAATATTGTGCTAAATGTGGGCCTGTGCGCATGCGATTGTAGTAGTAACTCTAAGGCATTTATTGTAGCTGTGTTAGTTATACACTGTTAATATGTAGAACCTCTACACGAGAGATTATCGAGATAGTTAATGGTCATACCTATAGTCTGATGATCAAGATACTGTAATATGGGTTTTATTTAGGAAGTTCAAAATAAAACGGTGTTCACTTGATGAAACTTATTGGTTTCAGTAGGTACTGTACGCATAGGAGAAATAAATTGACCGTTACAAGGGCTAAGTAGCAGTGAGATATAACTTTCGATTATTATTTTTACTTGTTGGTATGTGTTCTTTGTATGGGTTCTACTTTGAATGGTATTTTGTATCCGCGTACCCATGATAAAATAATTGGGTCATAAGTTTTTTTTTATTCAAGGGAAACAAACAGTCATAAAACAGGTAAATGATACAAAAACATCTATTAGAACAAATAGACCTGGAGTTCCACAAACGTAAATAAGAATTTTTACGTTCAACTACATTGAAATACAACAGCACAATAAACTAGATAATAAAGTAACATTCCGAAAATTAGGTACAGTTCACGGTTATAGGCAAGTTGGATTTAAAAACATTAAAAAATTACTTCTCTTACTTTCTACTTGAAGTTATGTAAGGATAACCCAAAAACATCTATATTTAGGAAATTATAACTATTTTTCCTGAATTAAATCGCGTATATTTGTTTTTTCAAACAAACCGACGTTTCGGGCCCTTTACAGGGCCCATGGTCACGGTTGACAGTCAACCCTGACCATGGGACCTGTAAAGGGCGAATCAATCGCAAAAACCTAAGAACTCGATAAATATCTATATTACCTATTTAAGTTTTTATTATAGAAACCCAAAGAGCGCTTAAAAAAACAATAAAATTTATGGAGTAGTTTGTTCTACTAAATTTGCAAGAGAAAGTAGCTTCAGAACGCAAGGAGGTGCAAGCTGGAACTCTTAAATGAATTTTATGTATTAATTCTGGTGATTAGATGATTTAAGAGCTTATATAAAATACATGAATCAATATGTAGTATAGATAGACTATATTTATAGTCTAACTGCAACATGTGGTGCATATTGCTTGGTTAGCATTTAAGTTTACATTTTATTTTATATTGTATTATTTACTCTCTTATATTCTGGAGACCGAACAATAAACATGTCTCTTTAAATCAACGTATTTCACTCTACCATCTACGTCCATACTTTTTAATAATATGAGATGGCGACCCATACCAGCGAACTTATCTTTTGTGAAGAATAGTAAATTTGAACAACATAACAATGAAGATTTCAAGACAGAAAATTTAATATCAAGAAAGAAAAAAGAAGATCAATTTATAGAAGATCAAGAAGAAAAATTATAGAAGATAACTAATTGAAGCAAAATTATATTGAAGAATAGATTATAGAAGAAAAGAATAGAAGAAAAATCATGAAAGCAAAAATATAGAAGAAACATTACCGAAGATTAAAATGAAAAAAAAGAAGAGTTAACGTTATAGAAGACTGCAAGAAAGAAAAAAGAAGCGTACGCGCGGAGTCCAGGGTAATCCCGGCCCACGGAGTCCAGGGTATATCCCGGCCCATGTAGCAGCGGTGTCCAGAATAATCCCGGCCCACGGAGTCCAGGGTATAGCCCGGCCCACCCATCAGTGATGCGGCATGCAGCACTACGACGAAGCGCATCGTGTCATCAACCACGGAGTCGGCAAAGACCACGTCAAGCGTCTTCATGAGTCATCTTTACTTTCGTGCGGTTCAACATACGTCCGGAGTGAATTATGTTATAATCTAAGTTAGAATATTCTTTTATTATTTTGTTGGTATGTAGTAGGTATACAAAGTCGAGTTTAATTTCATAATTCATAATTCATAATTCATTTATTCATTGCGTCATGTGTTACATAAAGGTGTTAAAATGTAAATTTATGACATTTGTTCACGTGAACCCTGTAAGGGCATTACAATGACTTATTATCTAATGTGTGTCTTCTAAATCAATAAAGAATATATAATAATTTAAACATATTAAACAGGGGTATGTTAGGTTAAATTATTAGTGAAAAATTAAATTTTATAGATTTAAAAGTTGTCAATAAAAAGGTAATAAAGAAGAAAATAAATTAAAATTATCGAGAATTATGTTGCCATTTTTAAATGAATTTTGTTATTATTAACTTATGTTGTAAGTATTTTGTCATTTAGAAATTCGTCAATTGTATAATAAGTTTTATGTATTAGTAGATTTTTTAGGTTTTTTGTAAAAGATGTCGTGTTCTGTTCTAATTTGATATTTTCGGGTATTTTATTAAATATTTTGATGGACATGGCTAGGGGACCGGATCTATACATTTCCATTTTGGAGTCTGGCATAATCAAGTAATTAAGTATGTCTGAGCAATTAAAGGAGATTCATATTAAGTTGGATTATTTAAGAGAATATTTGTGTAAAATCGGTCCAGAGAGACGTAAAAAAGATATTGCTTATAAGAAATTAGAAGAAGCTACTAGCTATTATGAACGTTTGGAAGATATTGTGTCTCAATTAAATAAAGAGGTCGACGAACAAAAGCCAAGCTTTTCAATATTTTCAACATTTAATTAACGAAATCAAGAGTAATTATAAGAAAATTAAATTATTATTAGCTCACGTAGATTCAGGGACTCAAACAACAATGGCGAGTTCGTTTGATATAAAAACCGCCATTTCCCTGTTACCTGTGATGAACGATCAAGATCTCGTTACTAAACAATTAATTGATAGCATTTTATTATACAGGTCTTTAATAAATGACAGTACACAGACTCAATTGATCGAATTTGTATTAAAAACTCGACTATCACCTAGTGCTAAATTAAGGTTAAAAAGCACGTACTCTACTGTGAAAGATTTAGTACAGGATATTAGAAAGTTTTTGTTGCCTAAAAAATCAACAGAAGCTTTACAAACACAGCTTTTCAGAGCAAAACAGAGACGTAGATCGATAGAGGCATTTGGGACGGAGCTAGAGGAGTTGTTTGTAAATTTGACATTAGCTCAGTCCGATGGGGATAGCGCTAAATTTGACATATTGCATCCTCTTAACGAGAAAACTGCGATCAAACGATTCGCAGATGGGCTCTCCGACTCAAGGTTGAGCACCATTGTAGCTTCACGGCAGCTCACATCGCTTCCCGAAGCTATTAGGGTAGCTGTTGATGAAAGTATAATGTCGTCACAGCAGTCAGAGCAGGTTATGCAGTTTAGGCCGATTGCCTATAATCGCGGATTTTCACAAGTTTCTTACAAACGCAGTTCTTATGGCCTAACAAATACTTCCAGTTACGATAACGGTCACAAGAATTCAAGATATAAATATAATGCAAATAATTATAATAGAAATCATGGTAACGAAGGTCAAAGAAGTACCTTTGTAAATTCCAGGCATAGAAGTAAAGACACACGTGGCTCGCGTCAGCAGTCACGCGGTGGCCGCGCTCACTTTTCACGGGTTCAGCATAACGTGCATGAGATAGTGACTCAGAAAGGTTTGCGAAATACTGAGAATAGCAAATTTTTTCGTGCCTAAGCAGTGCACTCATAATATTTTTAGTTATAATAATTTCTTTACAGTAATGTCATATTTAGGAAATAATGAGAAAATGAACTTGTTAATTGATAGTGGAGCCAGCTTATGCGTAATAAAATATGAACGACTAGCACATAATATTGAGTTACTTAAGTTGATTAGGAAAGATAGTATTTTAATTAAGGGGATAAATGGTAATTTAGAATCAGAAGGTTATATTTAGGTACTTAGATATAAAACTTGAAGTGGTAATTTTTAAACAAAAGTTCTATGTTTTCAAGAACTTAGCTTGCGCCGCAGACGGGATACTCGGCCAAGATTTTTTCCAAAAGTATAACGCAGTGTTGAGTTACAAAGATGGTACCTTGAGTTTGGAAAACCAGGACCACTACGTAACTGTTCAGTTTGATAAAAATCAAATAATAATTCCTCCACGATGTGAAACAATTCGACACGTACCTAAGGCACACATCAGTGAATGCGTTGTCTTGGCAAAACAAGTACATAAAGGTGTGTACACAGCGGGAGTAATTGTGAAACCAAAGTATGAACTTATTCCAATTCGCATGCTAAATACGACTGACAAACCAGTCAGAGTAGATATTAAAGATGTAGATATTCATAGTTTAAACTATTATAACGTATACCAATTTCATGATGAGAAGATATCGCCAGATAGAATGAGACAACTTTTTAATTTACTTGACTTCTTATTTAAATGAAGAGGAGCAGATAAGTATAGAAAACGTGTGCGCTATATACGCCGACGTTTTTCATTTACCAGGCGATACATTGTCTACTACCAACTTATCCGCTCACGCGATACATGCAGCCGTAGACGCATACCACACCTAGAGGTGCCAGTGATGATTTTATACCGATTTATCGGATATCGAAGTTATAACAGGTAAAAGAACTAATATTAATTGCTGTTTCGGTAACTACTCTAGCAAACCATAAAGTTTTTAATGCCTGGGTCTGTCATTTAAAAAAAATAAACTTCAAATTTACGTCACCACAATCGTGTGTGTTATTGTTTGGGCTGGTGATTTCTGTGTTTATTTATTGAAAACATACCGTAAGTAGCGTTTTTTAAGTTTACCCTGAATACAAATGTTTATAAACTATACTTTAAGGAGTAATTTCATGGTAAACGTTAGAACCACTCAAACGGAATATTATCATATTTATCCAAGTACACCAAAAATTTCATTAGTGCTTTTTAAGTGCAGGATTTGCGGTGTATTACTGCATTTTATTTGAGATGTTTTTGTTGGTAGTACGGAGGGTATTTATTTAGCAATGCAGAATAATAATTTTTATTAATTTTATTAACTGAATGCTTTTCTAATTTGCGAAACCAAATAGCCGCCATTTTGCGGTCGGAGGAGCGCATCGCGTAAGCGGTTAAATGAACATTCCATAAAATTAAAAGACAATACTTCACCAGTGTATACCAAGCCTTATAGGCTACCTAAGGCACTTAAAGGTGAAATACAGAAACAAGTAGACGATAGGCTAAAGAATGATATTATTGAGGAAACCACATCAGAGTGGTCAAGTCCAGTTTTGTTAGTCCCCAAAAAGACAGAGATCAGGAGAGAAAAAATGGAAATTAGTTGTGGATTATCGTCACTTAAACAACGTAATACAGGACGATAAATTCCCTTTACCGAATATAACTGACATTTTAGATTCTTTGGCAAATAATGTATATTTTTCTAAATTAGATTTATCACAAGGTTATTACCAGTTGCCCTTAGAAAAACAATCTAGGAAATATACAGCTTTTACAACTGACAAACAATATCAAATGAAGAGATGCCCGATGGGATTAAAAACATCTCCTAGTTCTTTCACACGACTGATGACTATAGCCATGACGGGTTTGAACTATCAGGCATGTCTAATTTATTTAGATGACTGTATTGTAGCTGGTAATAGTCTTGAAACCCATAACAAAAATTTAGTTAAAGTACTGGAAAGATTTAGACAAGTTAACTTGAAATTAAACCCATTAAAGTGTGAATTTTTGCAAAAAGAAATTATTTATTTCGACCACAAAATAACTTCAGATGAAATTTTTTCCCGACTCATCGAAAATAGATGTTTTACAGAAATATCGTGTTCCAACATGTGTAGATGATGATTAAACGATTTGTAGCGTTTGCTAACTATTACAGGAGATTTATACCTAATTTCGCAGAAATAGCACATCCACTTAATGCATTATGTAAGAAAAATGTCTCTTTTAACTGGTCAATTGAATGTGAAAAGGCTTTCCAAAAACTTAAAGAAATCCTACTTAGTCCTACCATCTTAGTTTATCCAGACTTCTCAGAAGGTAATACGTTTGTTTTACAAACAGACGCATCAAAGCTAGGTTTAGGCGCAGTTTTGTCTAATAGTAATGGCAAGGTAGTAGCGTACGCAAGTCGTAAAGACCAGCTGAAACACGATACCCAGTCATCGAACTCGAATTACTGGCTATTGTGTGGGCTGTGCGTAATTTTAGGCCCTATTTGTATGGCAAGAAGTATCAAATAAAATCTGACCACAGGCCTTTGATTTATTTATTTAATATGACCGATCCATCAAGCCGTTTAACAAAGTTTAGACTCTATTTGATAGACGGCACAACGCAGCTGCAGATGCATTGAGCCGCATACCGATGAACTCTAAGGAATTGAAAGATATGCATGAGCATGTTGTATCAGTCATGACAAGAGCACAAGCTCGAAAACTTAATAATGACAATATTATTGACTTGACGCGTGAGAATCACACCGCTTCTAGGCTTGATCAACCTAAAGTAGTGGAAATTCTCAAACGACCGACTGACAACGTAGAACTAATATTAAGCGCAAGTAAGACTGCAATGAAGCAGATAGTGAATTTACAGAACTTGTATAGTAAAAATGGTTCTTTTGTTTTTGTGCCCGATAAATCGGCTATTTAGGTAATGTCTCGATCGTTATCTACCGTAAGTGTGTTAGCGAGAGAATTACAAGATCTTTGTAAAGAAATAAAATTAAACGAGCTCGTTATTATAAAAAGAAAGCGTGATAAAGATTTTATAAATATATTATTAAAGGAAATTAATAAGCTAAGTGATTTTCCTAAGGTATTAGTATTGAATGACGTGGTAACAGTAACTGAAAAAGATACTAAAATTGTAATATTGAATGACTTTCATCTATTACCCACCAGTGGCCACGCGGGGGTAAATAGGATGCTGAATAATATTAAGAAATATTACTACTGGCCAGGAATTACTAATGACGTCACAGAATTCGTAAGAAAATGTAAGAGTTGTCAAATTCAGAAACACTCGAACAGGCATATTAAGGAACCGATGGTTATTACAACTACTCCTAGTACAGCGTTTGAAAGTATTAGTTTAGATTTAATGGGACCTTTAGATATTGATAATTATAATAATAAATATATTTTAACTCTGCAGTGTAACTTTACTAAATATCCGCTAGAAAAAAGGATACAGTGTCAGTTGCTAGTTTATTTGTAAAAAATTTTATATTGAGATATGGTATCCCAAAAGAAATAATTACGGACAAAGGCACAGAGTTCATGTCGTCAGTTATAGTTGAAGTATGTGAATTATTAAAAATTAACAAACTTCACTCGACCGCGTATCACCACGAAACTATAGGTTCGTTAGAGAACACACATAAAAGTTTAGGAGCGTTTCTTAGGACACAGTGTAGTAATAATTCGACTGACTGGAGCACTTGGCTACCATTTTGGTGTTTTTCATATAATACAACCGTGCATACCGAGACACAATACACTCCATACGGACTAGTGTTTGGAAAACTTTGTAATCTGCCAAATAATTTGTTGTGATCTGATGTAGAACCTTTATATAATCCTGATGCTTATCCTTTACAACTAAGATACAGGTTACAACGAGCACAGGCCGACGCTAGAAATAATTTATTAGATGGGAAAAGTTTAAGAAAGATAAATTACGATAAACATATAAATACTGTAAAATATAAGAAAGATGATTTCATTTTGTTGAAAAACCAAGTAGGGAGTAAATTAGATAACATTTATTTAGGACCATATATTGTTATTGAAGATTTGTCACCAAATGTAAAAATTTTGAAAGATGGCAAAGAATATATAACACATAAGAATAATACTAAATTGTTTGTAAATTGATTAGTAAACTTTTGTTCGACTGTTAAGTAATTATTAAGAATTTCTTGTAATTAAGATTAAAAAAAAAGTGTTTTAACAAGTAACACGCAACACATTTTTTTTCTCTCGAACCCCTATAATGTAGTATAGATAGACTATATTTATAGTCTAACTGCAACATGTGGTGCGTATTGCTTGGTTAGCATTTAAGTTTACATTTTATTTTATATTGTATTATTTACTCTCTTATATTCTGGAGACCGAACAATAAATTCCTCAGTCGAAACTAGTATTCCTAAAAATATAAAGTACTTCTGGTCTTACATTAAAAACCGCAAAAGTAAAGCAGGTATGCCGTCCAATATGTTTTATGGGGTTCGAACTTCAAGTAACCCTCAAGAAATCTGTGATCTTTTCTCAATTTTTTTCAAATCTGTCTACGAACCGTCTACCTTTGATCCTACCACCTGGTCACCTCCACCGACATCTGATTGTTCTGATCTTTGTGATTTGTTGGAGGACTTGTATTTTTGTGATGATGTAATAAAATCTAGACTGAAATCTCTTGATTCTACTAAAGGTCCAGGTCCTGATGGTATACCGGCAATATTCATCAAGCGTACTGCTGAGCAGCTCTGCATTCCACTTCACATAATATTTAATAAATGTACTAAGGAAGGTTTCTTCCCTCCTATCTGGAAATCTGCTCAAATAGTACCCATCCACAAAAGTGGTACTATACACAACATTGAAAATTATCGGCCTATATCCATCTTGTGTACTCTGTCAAAAGTTTTCGAAAGATTGGTTCATGATGAAGTCTATAGTAATATAAAAAATGCAATCACACCTGAACAACATGGCTTTGTCAGGGGTAGGTCCACAATAACAAATTTACTATTATTTACAAGTTTCTTATTTGAGAGTATGGATAAACGTGTTCAAGTGGATGCTGTTTACACGGATTTTCGCAAGGCCTTTGACAGGGTGGATCACGAAATATTACTGAATAAAATTGCATTCAATGGCATAAGAGGTAATTTATTGCGTTGGTTCGCCTCATATGTATATAAAAGGACACAGAGAGTTGTAATTAATGGTTTTCGGTCAAGTGCCATTGAGGTTACCTCCGTTGTGCCTCAGGGCTCTATTTTAGGACCATTGTTATTTGTAATATTTATTAACGACTGTAGGGTGCCTGATTGAAAAAGTATTTCTGGCTTTACTATTTATTA
>NW_020655963.1:11902-23504 GCF_003589595.1 Hyposmocoma kahamanoa
AGCGAGACAGGTAGTCGGTGTGTGAGCGAGAAAGTATTCGAGCTTGCACGCATCGCGTTACACGACATTAATACTTGTTTTATCAATACCAAATTTTTGTTATATGCAGATGATCTAAAGATTTATAGACCCATTATGACGTTAAATGATTGTAAGATGTTCCAGGAAGATATTCTTCGGTTGGGTTTATACTGTAAAAATAATAAACTGCAGCTAAGCATTCCAAAATGTAATGTAATTACTTTTACCAAAAATAAAAATAAAATTACTTACAGATATACTCTCTGTGATCAAGTTTTAAATATAGTAACCTCTCTGCGTGATCTTGGACTTATTCTTGACAGTAAATTGCATCTTGATCTTCACATAGAATCAATTAGTAGCAAAGCTTTTCGTATGTATAAATTTGTTACTAGAGCTGGGTCTGATTTCACTCAATCCTCTACATTTATCTACTTATATAAATGTCTGATCCGATCACAACTTGAATATGCTTGCTCTATCTGGGATCCATTTTATAAGAAATACAGAGATGACATTGAACGAATTCAGCGCAAATATCTCCGTGCCATTAGTTTTAAACTGTATAGGACATGTAATAAATCTTACCACGAACTGTTGAAGTTCTTTCATATTCAGGATTTGCAGTCAAGGCGTACTCTCCTTCAAGCAATGACCTTACATGGAATGTGTCACAGTGTGTTTGATTGCAGTGAGCTAACGAATGCCCTGTGCTTTTCGGTGCCGAGAAACACGCATATGCGAAGCTCTCGTCATTATGGACTATTTGCACTTACGTCCTGTAGGACGAATTCTGGTATACGCGCTCCTCTAAGGCGACTATTTCAAAATTATAATGAGCTATTGTCGGAAGTTGACATTTTTGATCTGTCTAAATACAAATTTAAGAGGGCGGTTACTGAAGCATTAGGTATGACACTGAGTGGATTGTAAAACTGTTTTTTTTTTAACTGTACTTAATAACGTTATTAAGTTTGTTTGTTTCTTAAACTTATTTTCTTTGTCAGCATTGTACTTTTAAAATTAATTTCTTTGTCAGCATTGTACTTTAAAAAAATTACACTAGCGATTATTATATTATATTCAATTAAACATTTTATATTTTTGTAGTAATCTGTGGATGATGTGGTTGATTGTACTATTAGTTAAACCGATATTCTTATTCTGTATAACTCACCATGTACAATTGTTTGTCATTCCTCAATAAATAAATAAATAAATAAACATGTCTCTTTAAATCAACGTATTTCACTCTACCATCTACGTCCATCCTTTTTAATAATATGAGAAATATAATTTTATCTACTTCGCAGAGAGCATTAAAAGAGGATTTATAGTCAATATATTCAATAATAGTGCGAAAACAGAGGTTTTTGATTTTTTTTTTTCTACACTTTCTAATGCATTAATGTGCACATTGTAGCTAGTCAAAGTCAGATAATCATTTATTCCATAGGTAAAAGTTTTACACTTGAAAACATCTTCATTTTTTAACTACTACTGCTCGTTCACTACGCTGACCTCCCTGAGAAGAACGAGCAAGAAACTCTAGGGATTGCTATATTCAAATAAACTTAAAAGCTATGGAATACACTTTGAATTATAATTGTGTTCAATCTAAACTTATGTTGTCTTTCCATACATCTTTATCTAATAAATACTCTTCAAGTTTGTAATACGATTTTTCAATTAAAAAACTTTTAAGGTAAGTTTTGAACTTAGAAAATGATGTTAATATATACTCCGGAATCTTATTGTAAAAACGTATACAGTTCCCCTTATAAATCGTTTACTTTAGTTAAACGTAATCGTGGTAACTTGAGTGTAGCGGACTACTTGTATCAATGGGTTAAAGGGTGGGTGCTCACAACGAGTGAGCTAGACCAAGAGAATGTACTTAGAGTTTATTAATAATTTACTAGAAAACACCTTGTCGCTATCAAGGCAAAACAGCAAGATACTAGCAAAAGTAAAAAAAAGGCGCCAAAAACAGACACATTTAAATTTAGAATTTAAATACAAAACTAAGCTTAAAAAAGACTATATTATAAAATATAATATACAAAGAGATTTGTAGTGATTCGCTACAATGAGTTTGGACTTACTTCTAAGGTTAAAGTTAATATTATGTGTATCTTCTTTCTTAACGATATTATGTATATTTTTACGCGCATACAAAATATTTCAGTAAATGTACTGTGATGCCACAGTCATAATACCAGTCTCCTTAAACTTTTCTGTAAGAGAATCCCGAGAACCTAAACGGTACACAGAACAAATCGCTCGTTATTGCAACACAAATATGGTTTGTATATCTGCCGCTTTACCCCATATGAGAATCCCGTAGGATATTACTATCTCTGCGGAACACCCGTTTTAGTCCATTTATGTCTACTTTCTGAATTCTACCGTTAAGATATGACGAGACAAATTCCTACGCCTTGCCATTTACACCGTAAAATTGTAGCTTCCTAACAAGAGTAATATGGTCCACATAATCAAATGCCTTTGAGAGGTCACAGAAGACCTCAATACTGATCACCTTTCTTTTCAACCAAACCTTTCCCAAGCATCAAATATGTGTTTTAGTACCGCTATCCCCGCATCGCTAGTCGATCTACCACTAGTAAACCCACATTGTTCACTACGAAAAATGTGATTTCTACCGAAATAGAACAGTAATTGATTCAATATAACATAACATAATTTTTTATTACTGTGCTTAAAGCTGGTAGAATTGAAATAGGCCTATATTGCTTAGATCAACTCTCCTACCACTTTTGAATAATGGAATGACTTTGCTGTATTTCATCAAATCGGTAAAAATACCTTCGTCAACGCACCTATTGAATGCACCAGCTAAATGTGGGGAAATTAGATATGTTACTGAGTCTATAACTTAAGTCGATATACCCCAGAGATCTTAATTTTTTTAAATGGGTATTGATGTAAAAGCTTTGATGGTGTCTTATAGATTAACATGATGAAAATTACATACACTGCCACAAACGTTGACATTTTTCTTTGGGAGATCAATAGCAAAAGAAGGAGAGGAATTTAATGATTCTATAGTGTTCACGGCGATTTCCGAAAAGAACGATTCAAACGCTTGGGATTCCTCGTTTTCAGATTATATAAGTTTGCCGTCTAATTCTAGAACTATGTCCCTATCATGTTGTTTCCTGCCTTACTCTTTATTTATTACATTCCAAGAAGGTTTAGATTTATTTTTCGATTGTCTAATTTTATCGCTGTCAAACTTAACCTTAGCAGCTACTATTTAGTCTTCAGCTGCTTTATTATTATTATTTAAAATTTGTAAACTCCGATTCTGAGTGTACCGCCCGGCAAGAACTACTACTCCAGTACTTTCCTAATTTCTGTGCGTTGCCGTCTGCGGGTAATCAGAACGGAAGGCAGATGACCAGATTGTACCTGGACTTATCAAATTCCAGGATCTACATCACGGCTAACTACTGGGTTACCGTTGAGCTACGTTGCTTTTGAAGAATACCTTGTGGTTGGTGAAACCCCTTAGCTTCCCAACCTACGTATTGGGCGCGCGCTAGCGTCGAACACGCCATCAGCTGCACCCTTCCACCGGTTGTCCACGGCCGGACACACTTCTTAGGGGAGTACGAAATTCCAGAGGTGGAAACAAGTATCTCTAAGTATCCACGGCCCTGATAAAGTCATGTACTCGAATTATTTTTTTTTTTTTGTGTGATGCAATTATTTTATTTTATTATTCAAAATTTAAATTGTAGTTTTTTTAGTATAATAACTTTAGTTCCGATCTCTTAGTTGAATTTACTACCCTCTTGGGTTCGATAAGAATTAGGGAATCGAACCCGGTTTAATATAAGAAAATAAACAAACATTTTCACTTTAAATTTCGAATACGTGACGTAACAGTGACGTGTGACTCGGTCGACACCAAAAAACCTAATGACAACTGCTTCGAGAAGCGCAGGGAGGTTGGAGTGGGCGTGTTTTTTAGCTCATAAGGGTTTCAATAGGATGGCAGGGACGGCACCATATCACGTACTGCTGCTTGTTTCCAAACAAGTAATCATCTTCGAGAGCGATACGAAGTGTAGCAATACCTATGTAATTGCTGTATAAGCTGTTTGCACCATTTAAAATAAAACAAATACTTTTTGCGAATGAGTACGCGTATGTCAATAATTTAGTGATCACCTCGTCATAGTCGAGCAGCCAGAGCTTGACGAGTCCGTCGGCGCCGGCGCTCGCCAGCAGCAGCCGCGGCCCTGCGCCCGCGCGGCGCCCCGCCTCGGGCCCCGCGAAGTCGCAACTCGACACGCCTGCGCACGACCACAACGTTTCGGTTCGCTGCGACACGGGCGTCGTCAACCTCCGTCAGGGCCGACAGCACCGGCCGCACCGAGGTCGTGCGCGTCGGCCTCGTGGTGCAGGGTGGCCGGCGTCGGAGGCGCGCGGTGCAGGCGCAGCTCGCCCGCCGCGCCGCCCACGGCCAGCAGCCGCCCGCACGCGCTCCACGCGCAGCACGTGGCCGCCTCGGCGTGCCCGCCGTACACACTGCAGGGCGGTCAGGCGGTCAGGCGGGCAGGCGGGCGGCGGGCGGGGCGGCGGGGCAGGGATACCGACTGGATCGGAGCGGGGTCCGGCTCGCCGAGGCTCCACACCGGCGCGACGCCGTCGTCGGTGGCCAGCAGCAACAGCGGCGGCCGATGCGGCGACACGCGACACGTGCGCACGCCGCCGCCTCCCGTCTCCGTCTCGTGCACTGCCGGCGGCCGTAGCGTGCGCAGCTGTATACCCGTCTGCAACAGCGCGTTATCGGTATGCAAGAGTCGTCTGCGCTAGGGATGCACATTACGGTTTGATCTTTATGAAGATCGATTCAATTGCATACGATCTAGCGAATTTTCAACGCGATTTCTTAGCGAATCGATCTTCTGGATCGTATTAATAATTTAAAGAAAAGTCTCATCTTATTAATAATTTCGTCAAGTACAGAAACGGAAAATAAAGAGGAAGACAACGCTTTGGACATTAAGTTATGTGAGATTATTATTAAAAAGTTTAGTTAGATGTACCTAAGCGATTGGCATCTGCGAAAAGCAAAAAAAATTGAAAAGCAAAAGGAAAAAAAATATTATTATGACAAATCATTGTAATAAAGGTGTTTTACTATTTACATTTTTGAAACGAATTTTATGAGATCGGTTCAAAAGCACACGATCCGATCCGTGGAACGATTTAGATATAATAATAATTATGATCCATTCCGATCCAAAGCAAAAAACGTGCACACTATGTCGTCCGCGCATACCTGCACGTCCCAGAGGCGGGCCCCGCCGTCTAAGCCGGCACTAAGTAGCAGCGCACCTTCCGCGCCGAAGTCCACTGCCAGCACGGGATACTCGTGTCCTTCAAGCGCGTGCAGTAACCTCAGATGTCCATCCTCGCGACACCACACGTGCACGCGCCCGTCACTGCTGCCTGCCGCCAGAAGCGTACCGCTGGCTGCCAGCGCGTTCAAGGAGCCGCCAAGCACTTGTCGCCACTCGCAGTGAGCTCCACCCTCTCTCCCCTCTTCCCCCGCCGCATCCTCGTTAGACGCGGCGTCGGCGCGCAGCAGCTCCTCATCGTCCACCGGACCGATGCCCTGCCGTCATGTCGTCGTCAGGGCATTTGCCTCCAACGATATGCAGTCCATTGCGTCGAGGCAAATTAAGCTGGCTACTTAGTAATTGTGTTCGCTAAGGAAGTAGACGAGAACCCTGGATATTATTATTATTTAATTTATTATTATTTAATTTTAGGAAGACCAACGGCTATCTTACATAACATAAACTTAAATAAAAACGGAGAGCCAATTATAGGTCCTCACCAGTAGATACACATTAAGTTAATTAAAGAGCTATAAATTATAACTATATAACTAATAATTATACTATATAGGTAACGACATAATCGCACACACAGCAATTAGCTACTCGCCAAAATACAAACCACTAATAAGACGCTTCACCGATGCAACACTAGTGTTAAAAAGGTCAATATCAACCTGCTTGGACAATGCATTAAAACTATTACTCGCACGCAGGAGATATGCATTCCGCCGAAAGTTTGAAGAGGCCAGAGGTACGCACAGAGGTGAATTCAACCTAAGGGTCTTTGCAGGGGCTCTAAGAGAAATCTTGGATACGAGTTCCGGGGAGTCAATGGCACCAGAAGCAATTTTTTTCAAAAACACTAGATCAGCAATCTGACGCCGCATCTCCAGTGGCAAAAGATGATGTTTCTTGCATATATTCAGATACTGATTTGACTCGTATCGCTCCCCAGTTCGAAAACATAAAAACTTAATAAATCTTTTTTGTACATTTTCAATTCTTGATATATAGGTAAGGTATTGGGGATTCCAGACCTGCGATGCATATTCCAGGTGGCTGCAGACAAATGAGCAATATAAAATTTTTAGTGTTTTAGCCTGCCTGAAATCCCTGGAGTTACGCATCACAAATCCGAGAGCTTTGGAGGCTTTTGAAATAATAGTGTCGACATGCGAAGCAAATAATAACTTATTATCATGAAGCACACCCAGATCCCTTACCACAGTATCACGTTGTAATTCAGTATCTCTCAAAGAATAATTAAAATGCACTAAGTTACTTTTGCGGCTAAAAGTGACGACGCTGCACTTAAATGGATTAAGGTCAAGATGGTTATCGGCGCAGTAAGTGTCGAGCCTCATTAGGTCTTCTTGAAGCAGGATTGCGTCAGACACTGAAGAAATAGGCGCTATAATTTTCATATCATCCGCAAAGCACAAAAGTTGTGATGATTTAAAACATAGCTCGATGTCGTTTACAAAAATCGCGAACAGGAGAGGCGCGAGCAAAGATCCCTGAGGAATTCCACTAGGCACCATAAGCCACCCAGAAACATAATTTTTAACAACAACAGCCTGTGACCTATTGTTGATGTACGATGTCAGCCACCTTAGCAGATCGCCATTGATTCCGATCTTCTGTAATTTTGTACTGTATTATGTATGTGGGTAAGCCAGTAATAAACTAGCCACTGAGTGAGACGGTTGTTTTATTGCTAACGGACATACCATCTGACGACGAGGTTGCAATCCACCCACAATTAAAAAAAAAAAAAAAAATGGCGAATTTTCTCGGGAATTTAACCGTTTTTGATGTTAGAATACACGAATGGGACGTATTTTACGGCAAATTGACACAATTCATAAAATTAAATAACATCTCGGCCATTAACCAAAGTGCAGTGTTGATAACGCATTTGTCCGATGAATCCTACCGTCTGCTTCGGAACCTAGTGCATCCGAAGAAGCTAGAAGAGATAGCCTACAGTGAGCTAGTGAACGTACTCAACCGACATTTCACGCCAAAAAGGTCGACATTCGCTGATAGGGCGAAGTTCTACGAAGCGGTAAGATTCGACGGCGAAAGCGTCGAGGAATGGCTGGCGCGGCTGCGAGGGCTAGCCGTGTATTGCGAATTTGGCACGGAGCTGGACACGCTTCTGCGTGACCGCTTTGTGCTAGGCTTCAGAACGGGACATGAGCGTGACAAACTCTTCGAGTGTGACTCCAAGACCCTGACGCTGGGGCAGGCGTTGGAGGTAGCACAGAAGGCATCGTGTGCGCGGCAGGCTCGCGCTGAAGGCGCGGGCACCGCCGTCGTCGTGAAAGAGGAGCCCGTGTTCCACGTACGCGCGGGAGGCGCGAGCGCGCGCGCCGTTCGCGGGGGCCGCTCGCACCAGCGCCACCGCGCTGGCGCAGGCGAAGGTGCGCCTCGCGACGATGACGAAGAGCGGTGCAAAGTGTGCGGGTTAAAAAATCACAATGCGGCCAAGTGTAGATTTAAGAATTACAAGTGTTTAATTTGTGGCCAGAAGGGGCATCTAAAAAGTTATGTGCGGCTAAACAAACAAATTTACACAACATAGGCACCAAGGAGACGGATAAGTGTCAAGAAAGTGATTGCAGCGAGTGTGAACTGTTTAATTTGAGGTATGTTGACAACAATCCTATTAAAATAACCGTTAGAGTGAACAATGTAAATATATGTATGGAGTTAGATACCGGTTCGGGAAGCACTGTTATATCAGAAAATTTGTATTTACAATATTTTCCTAACCAAAAATTATTTAAAAGCGACTTGAAAATGTGTCTTTACAACGGTCATAAGATCACGCCCCTAGGATATTTTATGGCTAATGTCATGTATTCAGATTTATCTAAAAAGATTCAAATATATGTATTGGAAAATGGTGGACCACCCCTCCTAGGTCGTGATTTCATGACAAAATTTAGAATTTATTTTTCTGTAACAAATAACAACATAATTTGTAAGAATGAAAACATTGAAGAAGTGCAACGGCTATTGGAACAGTATCCAGACATTTGGAAAGATGAGTTAGGATGTTTTAATAAGTTTGAAGTCGAATTAAAGCTTAGAGATAGTGCAACACCAAAGTTTTATAAGCCGCGTACGGTACCTTTCGCTCTCAAGGACAAAGTTAGCAAGGAACTTGATAGGTTAGTTAGTTTAGGTATTTTAATTCCACTTAGTTACTCTGAGTACGCCACGCCGATAGTGCCTGTCTTAAAAGAAAATGGGAAGTTAAAAATTGCGGGAGATTTTTCTTGTACTTTAAATAAAGTGTTAGAAATTGAAAAATACCCTTTGCCGCGAATAGAAGAGGTATTTTCAAAGATAGGAGGTGGGGAAAGCTACTCAAAATTAGATTTGAGTAACGCGTATAATCAATTTAAATTGTCAGATTCGTCTCAAAAGCTAACCACCATAAACACGCACAAAGGTTTATTTGCTTATACACGTTTAGTTTACGGATTAGCCTGTGCGCCTGCCATTTTTCAAAGAGCCATGGAAACGTTGTTAGCAGGTTTAGAGGGAGTCAGTGTATGGCTAGACGATATTTGTATAACGGGGCCTACGAATCAAATACACGTATCAAGACTACGAGAAGTTATGTCTAGACTACAAGATGCAGGGTTGCGCCTACAAAAAGACAAATGTGTTTTCTTTGAAAAAAGTGTAACTTATTTAGGTTATGTAATTGATAAGAGCGGATTAAAGACCTGTCCGACCAAAGTCGAGGCGATACTAGGCGCACCTGCGCCTGCCGATGTGCTAGGAGTGAAGAGGTTCCTGGGAGTAGTAAATTACTATAGGAATTTCATTCCGAGTGCATCTGCAGTGCTGAATCCACTACATGAATTGCTACGAGCGGGCGCAGAGTGGCAGTGGGGTGAACGCCAGCAAGCGGCGTTCCGCAGCGTGAAGCGCGCCTTGGCTAGCGAGCGAGTACTGGCGCATTTCGATCCGGACGCACCACTGGTGTTGACGGTGGACGCGGGCCCGTGCGGGCTCGGCGCCGTGCTGGCGCACGTGGACGCCGATGGGCGCGAACGTCCGATTGCATTTGCGTCACGGTCGTTAACGGTGAGTGAGAAAAACTATAGTCAAATCCAAAAAGAAGCGACGGCTATTATTTTTGGAGTTAAACATTTCCACCAATACGTATACGGTCGCCAGGAACCCTTTATTTTGAAAACTGATCACCGGCCTTTACTATCCATATTCGGCAGAGGTAAGGGGGTATCGGTGACAGCTGCATTACGGCTTCAAAGATATGCAATTACCTTATCTGCATATAACTATACTCCTAAATACATAGATGGAAAAAACAATGAGATTGCGGACTATTTTTCTCGCTCGCCTTTATCGGCAACAGTCTGTGACGATAAACAGGACGAACAGAGCTCCAGGTATTTTCTTTTTTTAGAGGCAAGCGTAGAACCGGTTTTGTTTAGCGATATCAAACGTGAGATCGCCGCCGACGATGTTTTGAGAACGGTAACAAAATACATGAATATAGGTTGGCCTAGGAAAATTAATTGTAAATTAATAGCACCATATTTCCAATGCAAAACGGATTTAGAGGTGATAGATGGTTGTTTGTTTCGCGGTCATAGAATAGTGATTCCGACTGCCTATAGAGAAAGAATGTTAAAAGAATTACATTCAGCGCATTTCGGAGTCGTTAAAACAAAAAGCGCAGCTCGTAGTAGAATGTGGTGGCCGGGGATCGACGGCGACATCGAGCGGTGGGTGGGCGCGTGCGCCGCGTGCGCCGCCGTACGCAGCGCGCCGCCGGCCGCGCCACCCGCGCCTTGGCCGCGTCCTCCCTCGCCGTGGCACCGCATCCACATAGACTACATGTCGATAGGACAGGTAGTCTACTTGATTGTCGTAGACGCGTTTTCCAAATGGCTTGAATGTATTTACATGGACCGAGGCACCTCTTCACATGCGCTTATTCAAAAACTGAAAGAACTGTTTTCTAGGTACGGTGTGCCTAATGTTGTTGTGTCAGATAATGATGTAAAAATTAGCTCATCAGAATTTCATACGTTTTGTCGAGTCAATGGCATTGAGCATGTAACATCGCCCACTTATCATCCTTGTAGCAACGGCCAAGCAGAAAACTCTGTAAAAACCTGTAAAAAGATGATAAAATGCATGTATGCAGAAGGTATTTGCCAGAAAGCAATTCTTGATAAATTACAGAGTTTTCTGTTTAATTATAGGAACACGGTACATTGTGCTACAGGTTCCACGCCGGCTATGCTGATGTTAGGGCGTAATTTAAGGTGTAGGTTAGATTTAATTTTACCGCAAAATAAATCAATTGATAGGCAAAGCAGATCAGTGCCATTGAAACGGAACAGATGTTTTCAAGTGGGTGAAACTGTATGGGCTAAGTGGTTTATTGCAAGAAAAAGTATTTGGAGCGTAGGCATTGTTAAAAAAAAATTAGGTACTCGAATGTTTGTAATTTATTTTAGAGATTACGATACTGATTACAACAGGCACATAGATCAAATGAGGAAATTTACGAGTGCAAATGTAAATAATGCTGTTGTAAATGATAGTGACAACGGGGACGCGTTCGGTACCGACGGTTTGTCACTGCGTACGGAACCGAGCGTGCCCCCTTCTCTGGCGCAAACTCCGCTCTCCGCGGCGCAGCCCCCTGACAGGCCTTCGCCGCCGCCGGCCGCATCTCCGCCACCAGCTCAATCGGCCACCACTGTGGAGGAGAGAGAGGTACGGGCCGCAGCTGATAGTGAAGGGAATAATGTGGTCAATACATATGAGAACGTAGAACATGGGGTTGTGGATAATGAGGAGTGGGCGGAGGCTTGCGAGGAGATGGTTAACGAGGCTCGACCGGCTGAAAACAGTATTGTTTCAGATGATGTAAACCATCCCAGTACTGCAAACGCCGTCGTCACGTCCGAGCGCTCTCTGAGACCTAGAAAACCGATTAATTATAAGAAGTATTTTTAAGTACATTGTATAGCGCGTAGTTGATAAAATGTTGTTGGAATGTAATGTAGAATATCATTTGTCCATTGTTACAGGTTCCCTAATTAATGTTGGAGGGATGTACTGTATTATGTATGTGGGTAAGCCAGTAATAAACTAGCCACTGAGTGAGACGGTTGTTTTATTGCTAACGGACATACCAA
>NW_020655964.1:0-13652 GCF_003589595.1 Hyposmocoma kahamanoa
ATTGGGAAATCATTCGTTCTTCCAATCACTAGCAATAATACATTACTTAGTTGACAGGTTTGTCATGGTACGAATATGAGTAATATTTATAATAAGCTTACTTTAAGCTTACATCGAAATAAGATTTTGTTAAGTTATTGAAAAGGTTATGGTAGGCCCCCTGGAATATTAAGCTTCTTTTAGACGGTGTAAGAGCTAATAGATGTTGAATGAATGAATGAATGAATGAATGAATGAATGAATGAATGAATATACTTTATTGCACAGATAAACACACGAACATAAACACATGTACAGATAAACATACGCACAACAGGCGGCCTTATTGCTAAGTAGCAATTTCTTCCAGGCAACCTTAGGATAGGAAAAGTACTTAGAAGGGGGTGCAACCAAGATACTACCACAGCGATAGATTGAGACACAATATTAATAAATACTAATAATAAATATAGTATATAATATAAATAAATACTAATAATAAACACAATAATATATCATGTTGTTGATCCTTACTTGTTGTTATTAATGTAGATAATTGTTGATACCGACTTAATGCCGGATCGACTGCATGCGTAAAGTCGTTATCAACTTCATGCAGTCGTGGTCTCGGTAAACATGCAGTCAACCTGGTTGCAGCTCATAAGAGTGATAACGTTTTATTTTTTTTGTTTCAGGCTGGATAAATGTCAATTTTTGCACAATGGTGTATGCAGACATTAACGGTATTATCGATATGTACAGCATGTTCGATTTTACGGCTTTCAGAAATGTATAAAATTTTATAAATGAGGCCTTGGAAAAACCTTACGCTATTTGAAAGACAATTAAACAACTTATATACTAATAAAATATTTTTAGTTTGTAATAATGACTTACCTAGCCTCGTGTAGGGTATAAAACTATATAATAGGGTATTGTTTGTTACTATCATAGTATAATCATACTTCCATATTATTTAATATTAAAAGGCACCAATGTTCCTATGACGACGCGAACAATGCTATATCTAAAGCATTAGATTGGTTTGCAGTTAATGACCTGCTGCTTAATAAGAAAAATAGAAATTGTGTGAAATTTACGTTACCCAATGTTAGACAGATATAAACATTATAGTTAGAAAGGACAAATGGAACCTAGTAGATACTTTAACAGTTTAATGACACATGAACTTTTGCTTGAGGGTAATGCAGCCGATATTAAGATGGAGCATGTCAAAAAAGTTTTGACGTTGGCTCCACCCAAATTTGTGAAACAAATATATGCCTGAAGTTTGCGTGACATGCGACAGTAGATGTTGAATTTTGCGCATTAAAAGTACCAAATTCGGTTTAGCGGAATAACTCTATAACTGAAGGGATTAAAAAAAGTCCGTAGTGACAGTTGTCGATCACGCATAAATATAATTAATTATCTAATTTTTGTCCTAATAACCTGTAGCATTTCGAGGATAAATCGAAAAAGTGTGAAAATTAGAGGTCATTTCGTGATTTTTATCTATCGAGGAAACTTTATTGTTTTATGGTTCTGATTAATGTCTATGCTTGAATATATCGTGTAGTTACTCATACAATATTTTATTTTTAACTTTAAAGTGGATACACCCCTCTAAAATCCCTCTTAATAGAATCTTTATCCTGCAAAAAAAGCGGTTTGGGCAATTTATAATCTGGGCTCCAGAGTGTATTTGAAAGATAAGTTTAAAGAGATTAACATTCTTACATTAACACAGCACATTTATCAAAATGTTATATGTTATTATTGTTTTTTTATGCAAAATAATGACAGACAACATTAATACCTGGAATTAAAATAAACTAGCCGTTCTTGACAATCGTTTTCATAAAGTCTCAAATTCATTTAGGGTGCAATGTGTACGCTTCTATAATAAGATTCCGATCGATATTCAAAATTTGCCATTTACGAGGTTTAAAACTGTAGTGAAACAAAAACTTTATACTATAGGTTACTATACCGCTTCTGCGTACTTGGATGACAAAAATCCGTGGTAGTGACCCGTTTAGTTCTTGCAAGTATTCTCGATCTAAGATGTTTAAATTAAATGTGTGTATGTCCTAGCCGATTTCTGCTGCAGCGACTGCTATTGTTTAGAATTAGATCTACAGTTGTTTGCTCTTTCATGTGCGCTTAGATGGCTACAGTAGCTAATCTTATTGGTAAATGTTCGCAAACAGTGGCAACACGTAAGGACACCGTCGACATAGTAATAAAAGATGACTGCAGGTGTCATGTCCAGGTCTGACAGTCTCTGCTCCTGAAATTTTGTCACCTGAGTTTTCATATAGTGCCTCCACACAGAACGGCAACTCGACTGCATCTCCCACCTCGAGGGGTCAATGTTGCAACTTTTCATGTGTCTATTCAGAACATCCTTGTTTTGCAACATGTTAAATTAAATATTGTAATGATAAATGTATTCAAATGTATATTGTATGTTTCTTGCTCATTCTTCTCAGGGGAATCTGCCTTACGAATGAGCAGTAGATTTCAGTAGTAATTTGCTTATCTATGAAATTAAGATTATTTGTCTTTGAAAATCTACTATTTTGTCAATTCACCTTTTAAAGTAATAAAAAATAAAAAACAAGTCGAACATTACTTATTTGACAGTAATTGTTTCGGACGGATGTCGGACGGAGATCGAGAGGAGACACTAGTACTTATTATGTATGTAACAAGAATTTTGTAGTTTGTGATGGTAGAAAATAAACAATCTTTTCTTTCTTTCATTTATCAGCATTCGTCTCCGCACGACTGCACACGGCGGGCAACGTTATTTTCACCTCTCTGAGCTCATGCTTAGGTTTATTTTTCCTCGAAGCGAGCGCCTTGTAGTCATTGGTCAGATTTAGTAGGCTATTATAGCGTAGGTATTTTCGATTTTGTACGAGGATTATGTATCTGTTACGTAGTAAGTATTCAGTGATCTGTGACTAAACTTACCTTTGTTTAACAGCTTTACACGTTTTAACAATAATAACGCTAAATTCAAATTATGTTTACAACCTGTAGGTACAATTAAAATAATATCGTGGCAACTCTGTGCTCCCAACGAAGTGTACGCATTGACACGCCGATATTTTACTACGTTAGTGATAATATAAATTACTTACCAGCAGCAACGATGATGTACGGGTCAGTAATTAACTGTTTCAAGGAAGGTGGTTCCGACTCCTGACGCACCACACCGGGTTGAAGAATCATCAGCTGCAACACTGTGGATGAAAGACGGCTTACTGAAAACTTGGAATCCTTAAAAATCTTTGAAATTGTAATACATTTTTGCACTTTTAAAATGTATGACCAATTACTGGAATAACCAAGTAACTGACGTAATATTCGCATTGACGAATCTTAATATTCTTAGTAATACAGAACAATATTATGTTACATTTTAAAATTAATTAACGATTTCGAAGCAAAGGAATTTTTTCTGAGTGTTCGATGTTTGTATTAATAATTATAACAAAGTAGTGGAGTAATTTCACATAAAAATAATTTAGTATCAATTCAATAAAAAAATAAATACAGTGAATAGCGACATCTCTAGGTAGCTGTAAAGGTATCTAACTGGGTGACAAAATATCTCATTCTCATAGATCGCGCTACGGCTAAAAAGTCGTTGAAAAACCAAATATAAAGTTACGACGCAAGCACATAGAAAAATTCGTGAAGTCCGCTGGTTCGTTGCGTGGGTTATTTGGTATAGCATCTGCCACGGTATGCTAGAAGACGTCGGTTCGAATCCGACCGGATCGAAGGAATTTTTTCTGAGTGTTTGATCTTTGCATCAATAATTCAAATAAGTAATTTTTTCACGAATAATAAGTGTTATAACACTACAAGCGAACGGTTGCCAAAGTAATTATGACTAGAATAAAAAAAATTAAGGTATTTTTATTAATTTCTGATAAACTCGAGTTCTTAGGTTTTCGCGATTGTTTCACATAGGAAATGAAACTATTTTTCCGGATTTAAATCGCGTTGTCGTAAGTCGCGCAAACAAACCGACGTTGACTCAATCAACCGTGACCATGGGACCTGTAAAGGGCCCGAAACGTCGTTTTGTTTGAAAAAACAAATATACGCGATTAAAATCCGGAAAAATAATTTCATTTCCTTTCTGATAAACATTAAAAAAAAAGATATAATTGGTTCGCTTTAATTTGGTCATACAACGTACTTAAGTATATCCAATCACCAACGAGTAATATTATTTTTCTCAAACATGCTCGGAAATGTTTGCATTACTTTCAAAAAACGAACAAGGCAAGTTTGTCATTTATGAACCGTGTGAATTCTTCCCGGTCAAGGCCTGCAAAGTAAATATGAAAATACATCACTGTCCTTTTCTCTAAACTTTTAAATCTACCTACTAATAAAGAACTATGTAAATAGGCAAAAGAAAAACTCATACAGTGAACTGCCCAGTGTTCATAATTGCGAGAATTAACAATACCCTTATTTAAAAAAAAAACAGAAAACGGCGGTAACATTTAAAATAAAGTGTTTTGGTATTCTTTTGTTGTTTCGTCTTTATCGTATTATGTGGAGCTGCGTTTTTTAACGTTGTACTGAAGAACCTCAGTTTGTATGGAAAACACGCGTCGAACACAATGACAACGCTTCTCCGCGCGGAGGGGGCGCGGCAAACCGCAGGGTATGACACACGCGCTCCGCACTACCGCGCAGATTTTTAAGCTTAAGGACATGTTCAGTTTTCTACAATAGATCTCGACGTCGATAAATTCATAACTGCTATTGAAAATCGACCAAATTTATCTTCATATTTTCTTAAGAGGGGTATGTCAAAAAAGTTTTGACGTTGGCTCCGCCCAAATTTGTGAAACAAGTAAACAAGCCTGAAGTTCGCGTGACATGTGACAGGAGATGTTGAATTTTGCGCATTAAAAGTACCAAATTCGTTTTAGCGGAATAACTCTAAAACTAAAGGGATTTAAAAAAATCCGTAGTGACAGTTGTCGATCATGCATAAATATAATTAATTATCTAATTTTTGTCCTAATAACCTGTAGTATTTCGAGGATAAATCGAAAATATGTGAAAATTAGAGGTTATTTCGTGATTTTTATCTATCGAGGAAACTTTATTGTTTTATGTTTCTGATTAATGTCTATGCTTGAATATATCGTGTAGTTACTCATACAATATTTTATTTTTAACTTTAAAGTGGATATACCCCACTAAAATCAAATCGAAGATTAGAAATTTTTCGTCTGCTCCCTCTTAAATCAAAAAATGAAGTTGAAATTATCCATTTATCGATCTGGTTCGTAAGAAGGAATGTATCCAATATTTTCGGTGTCTTTTTATTTGAGTAAACAAAAACCAAGTGGACAGCATAACTGCAGCGTCCTGAATGAGTCTTGTCAAAGAAGGATCTCGGCTACATATATCTCATATATCACTACGGCGATCAACTGCGAAGCGAGTACTTAACTGTTGGCGCAGATCTGCGTCTCCGCCACCGCGTGCGTGATTCCGCGTGGTGCAGTGTGTTAACCGCCTTAGTCTTTTATTATATCCTCGCATTGTTTGAGAAAAATACTATACATGTCTCGGCGGGAACGGGGATCGCTTGACTCGTATTAAGGACAAGGCCTCACTGGCACTCGTCCTTGTAATTCATACTCGTCCAGCAATCCCTTACTTCCCGGCCTCTGCAATAATATACTATTTTTCCTTTAACACGTTCATTCGGTGGGTCCGTCGATGTATCCCAAAGTACCAGGTTACCATAAACTTACAGCCGTCTCCAAGTGCGAGCGCCGATAGCATGAGGAAAGGCGCAGTCTTGCCGACAAATTCGTACATGAGTCCACCGAATGGGGGCCCTATGAGCACTCCTAGAGCGAGCCCGCCGAGCGCTATACCCATTGCGTTGCCACGTTCCTGTAGATCATAAGACTTAAATTAATAAACTGTTCTCATTTTTTCTTTATAATCCTAGTAACGGGACGAAGAAATCGTGCGTGTAGTACCACCTCAATCGAAATTAAAATTTTTCACTTACTAATACGGTTCGTTTTGCTTTATTTCAAATTTTTTTTTTTTCATCAACAAAATTAAATCCATTTGAAAAATGTATATCGTATACACTCATAATATAATAACGTACACACTCAACACAGCCTCGCACTAGAACTAAAACTGAGGTACTCTCTTTCCAACAAAACAATCATCGAAATCAGTTCACAAATGACGCAGTAATCGCGTGACATCCACACACAAAAAAGTTCAGTCGAATTGAGAACCTCCTTTTTTTGAAGTCGATTAAAAATAAAATAATTTTCGCAATAAATATACTGGGACTATTATATAAATTTTTACCTTATCATCAGGATACCGTTCAGCTAGCATGCCCATGCCAGAAACCGATGAACAAGAAGATCCTATACCCTGCAGCGCACGCGCCACGAACAGTACACCATATGAACGGCCAAACGCAAAAACTGGAAATAAATTCATAACAAATTACACATTGTAAAGTAACATCGGACAGTTGTATCATATCATAGTATAATAAGACAAGAAGTGTGAGGGCGCGTGTCCACGCTAAGAATTCGTGTCGTTTCTACACACTGCCTCGGCGCCGGACAAGAAAAAAATCTTCTCTACTGTCGGGGGACACGACTCGCTCTGCCGCTATTGTATGGGGCGGGGTGAGGTACATTGTCAGTAAATAAACGTTTATACGCGAGGACGGGTGCTGCTTAGTATTCAACATAGAAAAACAACATATTACTTCCCACAGTCGGTAGTAAAACGACAGCTACCTGGAAGACTTGTAATGGACTGACACATCTTCCCCTACACATTTTCTCGTCTGCAACAAACACGACATGTTTTCGTGGCTAGATCCGACAAAATGTTTGTGTCGGGTACAAGACCATTTTCATCTTTTCTATAGCAGACACGTCGAATTTCTTAGCGTGTACGCGCGCCCTAACTCGCCCTGGTTTGTCTGTAGGCCTCTACAAATATCGCCACATTACCCGCTCACGCGATACATGCGGCCGTAGACGCATACCACACTTAGAGGTGCCGGTGATGATTTTATACCGATTTATCGGATATCGAAGTTATAACAGGTAAAAGAACTAATATTAATTGGTATTTCGGTAACTATTCTAGCAAACCATAAAGTTTTTAATGCCTGGGTCTGTCATTTAAAAAAAATAAACAACTTCAAAAATACGTCACGACAATCGTGTGTGTTATTGTTTGGGCTGGTGATTTCGGTGTTTATTTATTGAAAACATACCGTAAGTAGCGTTTTTTAAGTTTACCCTGAATATAAATGTTTATAGACTATACTTCAGGGAGTAATTTCATGGTAAACGTTAGAACCACTCAAATGGAATATTATCATATTCATCCAAGTACACCAAAAATTTCATTAGTGCTTTTTAAGTGCAGGATTTGCGGTGTATTAGTGCATTTTATTTGAGATGTTTTTGTTGGTAGTACGGAGGGTATTTATTTAGCAATGCAGAATAATAATTTTTATTTATAAAAACTTGTATTTAAACTGAATGCTTTTCTAATTTGCGAAACCAAATAGCCGCCATTTTGCGGTAGGAGGAGCGCATCGCGTGAGCGGGTAAGGTCTTGCGCTGATCGCATTTAGTGTTATGTATAATGAAGTCCAGACTCACTTATCGTAGACAGGAACATAAGGATGAAGCCAGTGAACATCGGGACACTGTAACCGATCCTGAAATCATTACAAAGTAGCTGTAGTACTGCGAAATTTCACAAAAGATATTTCACGCAATTTTGAAAAATATAAAGATAAAGATAAAGATAAATTTATTTCAATATAACTTAATCTAAATATAAGTAAAAAAAACAAAAACAAATGTAAGGGAAGCTAATATACAATTGGTAAAAAATAAAAATAAACCTTAATTATTATACTAATCATAAAGCTATACAATTAATTATTAGAAGCCTACCAGTATAGTTGCGTTGTCTAAACTAAGTACATTATTACCTGTATCTTAAGCACTTTTTTGTGCACAGATTCATTATATTAGTGCTTAAAAACAAAATAGCTATATTTAATTAAGAATAAAACAATTAGCTTTTACAATATAATTATGAAATAACTTCTAGTAAACCTTCTGTTTCATCATAGTTTTTATTTTTAAGGCGTGAAAATGCAATGTTGAATTTAATTTATTTTATATTAATATATATCGTGTACTATACTTGTTTTATTAAGTTCAGTTGATACATAAAAAAATTGGTATATGTGAAGTACCTATTGAATAAGGCTGATTTTTCTTTCGAGGTAAGTTTGTGTTTTTGTCCTATCGTGATTTTTTTTAGAAATCATGTTTTCACGCCGTGTGCTTTGACTGCTGTGCGGAATCTACAGTGCTGGTGAAATTACAGGCACATGGGACTTGTCAACTTATTACTTATAGTGACGGGCGCAGCGGCAGTACCCCTCAGATCTGGCACTGCAACTGTTATGGACAGGCGTGTAGCTTACCATCAGGAGCACGACTTGTTTGTCCCGTCCCTTGACATTATACAAAAAAGCTTCAAAGCATTTTTCTACGATTTTCGAGGTTCTGTGTGAGATAATTAACACGATCATAACGTACATAGCCAAAATGGCGGACTGAGCTAAGTGGAACTTCGCATGCTGTTGGCACACGTGCCATGCAAAGTAAGCACTTCTACTATACTTATTGTTCTGTGATTTACAATTACACCTTGGGTAATAATTAGCATAGGCGGTTGTTGTGCATTTGAGCGTTTTCTAATTCTCGACTGCGCAACGAATCTTGAAGTACCAGGGTCTCATAAAAGCTAAGAAGTTAATACTAACTTGTGGGTAAGAGGTCCAACGAAGGGGTTTGCAAGTAGTTGTACTAATGCTTTGCTAGCGAACATCACACCGACGGCCACCGTTTCCTGTATAAGTTCCTTGTGTCGTTCTTCACGTTCTGCAGTTAAGTTCACTGTGGAAAAATAATTAGAAATTCAAATTTGACTATTTTTGGGGTCAATCAACGTATTTTGTTGTATGTTGGGTAATTTTCCAAAAAATTTCATATAGTAAAAGTTTTTGCGGAAAAATTCCCGAAAAATTGGAAAAATATATTTTATGTTTCGAAATATCTGTTGAAGTTTTATTTAGCGTGAATTATAAAATAAATTTGTATAGCTAACAGCCATGTAGAGAAAAACGAGATTTGTAATGATTTCACGACAGCGAAAAGAAACCATTCTAATGGCTCCATCCATTGACTTACAAATAAATGGACGACGGGTCTAATACAAAAACCACGAAAAAAATGTCCCAAGTCAACCTATTTAAACGTAGTGACATGTTAAGGAATATGAAAAAGCTAAAACGTTGAATTTAAATTGTAATGTCATCGCAGTACTGTCTAATTCTGCTTGCTTCGCTGTCAGTCGAACAAACGAAGACTAAAGCGTGAATGACGCTCTGTATACGATTTTAACGCCCTATAAGTTCGGACACTTTTTAGCGCGGACCCGACGTCCATATAATTGTAAGTCAATAGCTCCATCGCATCGTTTTCGTTCATTAACTTCAACTTTTAATAGGTGACAACGTCAAATGTGGAAAATTAAAGGAAAAATATCTGGAAAAATGTGATTTTTCAAAACCGAAATTTTTCCATGACTCAACACAAAATGTATTCTTCCTGTCCTTATCCCACGCTAGGTGGGGTCGGCACATCATGTATTTTTCTTCCACTCTCCCCTACCAGTCGTCATTTCCATGCTCACACCTTTCTTATCCATGTCATCTTTCACACAATCCATCCATCTTTTCTTTGGCCTTCCTTTCTTCTAGTGATGTTAACGTCACATAGAGCGACGACGTGTCATTATTATTTAAATACAAAAACATCAATAACAACAGTATTACTGAAATAAACGATTCTTTCATTAATGTGAAACACTGACTTTTGAATGTTACTATTTTATGTCCCCAATTTTTTGTCCTACTAAATGTTGGGTTTTAATGCTTTTACTTACAGTGTGTAATGTTATCTGACTCTAGAACCAGAGTCCTGTTCAAGCAAGGGCAGTACCGAGCTGGGTCCGGTGTCGTGATGGTCAGTTCTTCCAGGGGCATAGAGAGCGGCGCGTCAGGATGGCGTATGTCATAGAGAAACTCCGGAATTATGGGTACTGGGGACAAAGGAATGATAATTTTGCATGTATACATTTAAATATTACAACTATGTCTTGTGTCTATTATCATAGTATAAAAAGCCGTTTGACCGACTGCCTCTCAGAGGCCTTAGGGCTTCGTCTTTCGAAGTTACGCGATAAGTGTCTACTGCTGAGTGTATCGCCGACAATGCAAGCGTTCAGAAAATTCATTTATTTGCATTACAATCCTTGTACAGTTTTTAATACATGCATGCATTTTAGTTCCGCACGACAATTAATTGCAATTAATTCATTTATAAACTTTATACAGTAATTAGTTCGAAATCAGGTTAAAACGGATTTTAAAATTCACGCCGCAAATTCACAGGATCGGCCGCGCTCGAATGTGAAAGTGCGTCCGTTTTTAAAATATTGACCGTCGACTTCTTTTGTTTGTTCACTTTATTCAGACAACTCAAACTCAAACTTTACCAGCGCCTCTATCATCTCGGGTGTATAATGGAAGATATAACAACAAATAATCTATTTTCACTTTGTATAACAACATTTATACTATGCGCCACTACACCGAATACGACAATGTTCATTCAATTTGCTTGACAAGTCCGTTGCGTATTGGATAAACATACAGAGCTGTGTGCGTTTTTTTACGGGACAAACCCCGTGTTCGTGATAAACGGTTCTATATCTAATATATGCGCCACTGTTTATTCGATAAGATATACATAGGGCGCACTATAAGTTTCCGGAACTGGCCACTTACATAAGCAATATTTAAAAAGCAATTACAACATCTGAAAATGGAACTCTTTGGCTGTAGAATCTGTAGAATACAGTTTGTTTCATCTGACTGTCACTTGTTTTTAAATTGTGGCGTCTTTATGCATAGGCATGAGTCAAATACAATCAATACTACACAAACATTTGGGTGTGAAAAAGCCGTGTTCTCGGTGGATGGACTGAGGCTCAAAAAACGGATCGCGTCAGGTGACGAAACATGGATTTATAGTTACGATCCCAAAAAAAAGCAGCAATCGAACGTATGGGTCTTTGGAGATGAGCCGAAACCAACCAAAGTGGCGCGCGTGCAAAGTAGATGATTGCTTCTTTTTTATTAAAACTGGACACGTGGCTACTGTTACTTTGGAGAATCGTTGTACCGTGAACAGTGATTGGTATGCAACCATTTGTTTGCCGGAAGTTATTGACAAACTCCGTAAAAATAACCGTAAACGCCGTATCATCTTGCACCACGATAATACCAGTTCTCACACGGCCAGACTAACAAATTAATTTTTGAAGGTGAACAACGTTGACCCTATGAGCCATCGCGTGTGCAGTCCCGACCTGGCACCTTGTGACTTTTATTTATTTTCAGCAATTAAGAACCAGTTACGCGGTCGACATATTTTCATCGCCTGAAGAGGCTGTCGAAGAGTATGAAAAATATGTTTCAGAGATTGTCACAGAGAAGTGGCATAAATGTTTTCAAAATTGGTTCATTCGTATGAAAAAGTGAATTAACGCTAACGGAGAATATTTTGAGAAACAATAAATTCATTTCTGACCATTTATAGTATTTTTAACCGATTTTAAAAACGAAGGAGGTTCTCAATTTGACTGTATGTTTTTTTTCTTTTTTTTTGTATGTATGTTACGCGATAACTCCGGTATTTGTGAACCGATTTTCATGATTCTTTTTTTGTTCGAAAGGGGGTACTTCCCATTTCATTTTGACAATCATCCACCTCGAAGGGTGGCTGTTCACGTATGAAGATTCATTTTTATAAAAAGCGCCTAACTTTATTTTAGGAGCAATTACTTTAATGGTTGATTTTGCTATTTCTCCAATTCAAGGCGTTTTTCTCTCAATATACTTTGTGTAGTATCGTAGTGAGAACCTATTTTTATATTCTCCAGTGTCACGTCCTGTATAGTGGAGAAGTAGGGAATATTTCAATAAAACTTAACAAATAGACGTAATTCCACGTACTTTTGAGGTCGGTTTTTTAGTACTCTGTACTGAGATTATTTTCTTATTCATTCCGGAAACTTATAGTGCGCCCCAAGTATATCTAATGTATGCGCCACTATCTATTCGGTAAGGTATATACCGAAAAAAACGTGCGGTACAATGCCGTGAGTGTGGGGCATTCTTCTCAGGGGAATCTGCCTTACGAATGAGCGGTAGAGTTATATGTCATAATATAGTTTAATATTGTAGCAGTAGAGCTCCTTGTGTAAGAGTTCGTCCAGGGAAGTACTGCCACTTTACCTATTGCTACCGCCAAGCAGTAATGTGCGCATTACTGCGTTCCGGTTTTGAAGGGTAAGGGTGCTGGTGAAATTACAAGCACATGAGACTTATCAACTTATGTCTCAGGGTGACGGCGCAGTGGCAGTGTCTCTTAAATCTTGGTGTTTTAAAGCTCTGAGTGCCATGCAACTGTTATGGACAGGCGTGTCGCTTAATATCAGACGCACTACTTGTTCGTCACGTCACGTCACGTCATGAATGAAATATGCACTAAAATGTAGGTTAAAGGCGTACTTGTTAAGGCAATTATTATATTTTATTTAGTAAGCACAGTTAATATTATGTAATGTTATAAAATACAAAGTAAAGTAGATATAATTAAGTGGGAGTGCACATGTCGCCAAAAAACTGCAAGGTAGTTTGGCGACTTAGTAAATAAGTTACCTGCTGTATTTTTCTTAAAATAAAAAAAAAATATTTTCATTTGTTTTCTGATTTTGCTTCTCCTCCGGGGAAGTCAAAGTCAAAGTCAAAGATTATTTTTTCCATAGGTAAAATAAATTTACACTTGAAAACGTCACATTTAAGCTACTGCTGGTTCACTACGCTGACCTCCCTGAGCAGAACGAGCAAGCAACTCTAGGGATTGCTCTTTTCCAATAAACTTAAATGCTATGGAATACACTTTAAATCAAATTTGTATGGATTCTGGAGCCGTGTCGTCTTTCCATACATCTTATTTTATTATCTTAGTTTATGTAACACGTAGTCCTTAATTTTGTAATATGATTTTTCGATCAAAATATTATTAGGAAATGATAAACTTAATATATGCCCATAAAAGTGTTGTTTACCTTGGTTAAACGAAAACGTGCTACCATGAGTTTGAACTTAACTCTGTTAATATTATGGATATCTTCTTTCTTATTGAAATTATGTATATTTTTACGGCCATGTAAAATATTTGAGTAAATGTACTGTGATGCCACAGTCATGATACCAGTCTCCTTAAACTTTTCTCTGAGAGAAACCCGAGAGCCTAGACGGTACACATAGCGAATCGCTCGTTTTTGCAATACAAATATGGTTTGAATATCTGCCGTTTTACCTCACACGAGAATCCCGTAGGACATTAAACTATGGAAGTAACTAAAGTCTAGAAGTACTAACATCGGTAAGCTCACGTATT
>NW_020655964.1:13662-16689 GCF_003589595.1 Hyposmocoma kahamanoa
GTACTAACATCGGTAAGCTCACGTATTCTGCGGACTGCGTATGCAGCGGAGCTTAATCTGCTGGCCAGGGAAGATATATGTGGAAACCATTGAAATTTACTATCTAAGGTCACTCCCAAGAATACTGCTTTATTAACAAGGTCTAACTTTTCTCCGTTTATTTCTACGCTTGGACTAGTCGATTTTACGTTAGGTAATTCAAATTTAACACATTTTGTCTTCTTGGCATTAAGCAATAAATTGTTAGCATTAAACCAATGTGATTCACCTAAATGACACACTTCCCTTTAAAATTTCGACAATTGGTACCATCATCCTACTTACTAATTTATATACGCGTTGCATACTAGGGCCAATTATTTGATAATGTCCCTGGAGAACTAAAAGAACTCATCAAACGAGTATTAGTGGTTGTAATAATAAGTTGGTAGTAATCTAACCAGATTTGATATTAAATCCCTTATTTTAAGGATCGTCACGGACTGAGTCATCATTTCCATTATCTCTACGCCTCGTTGGTCATGCGGGTCATACCACATTGTTATGTTTGTCACATATAATTAGATATTATACAGGCTGTTACAAAAATGGTGCTGTTAACGAACGAATGAAACTAAAATCACACAATTTTTGACTCTAGGTACCTACAGACAAACTTAATATCACAGATGGTAAGAACATTAAAATGAATATGTCATAAAATAGTGCTTAGAAAGATCTTATTGAGCCATAACATAAAGATTTCTTTATACCCACCGGACAACGTCTTTTTGAACGACTAATAAAAATAAACGATATATTTTTATGTTGGGACCATACGCCGTGTTTTGAAAATGTTACACTATTTTATAAAGTTAAAAGAAATGGTAAAAGGACTTCAATCTCGCTGCTTATTCCGCGACTACTTAAAAAATTGATTTTTTTACTTATGAGCCAGGCATTCAGGTAGTTAAAACATAATCAGTCTTACCACAAAGACCTTTAAGCAGTTGTTTACCAGATGTTTAGAAAAAGTCGTATTATAATTTCGCGACTAACCATTGTTTTGGGATAGGCAGCTGTTGGACATTGTTTAATTTAAACCACTGCCAGATGTTCTTAATTTAACGCGTGATTTAGTCTTCGCTATGGAACACCAATACCCCAGGGTCATCGCAAGCTATCCTTTACTGCTCTGTCAAAGACAAAGTCAAATTATCATTTATTCCATAGCGACTGTGAACTGGCAATCGATACTATCTCAGTTTTGACAATTGTACAGGATAAAGAAATAAATTGTTTGCGTCATTTATATAGCTTCTGATTTATTAAATAAAAATCATTGACTTACAATTATATGGACGCCGGGTCCGCGCTAAAAAGTGTCTGAACTTATAGGGCGTTAAAATCGTAAACAGAGCGTCATTCACGGTTTAGTCTTCGTTTGTTCGACTGACAGCGAAGCAAGCAAAATTAGACAGTACTGCGATGACATTACAATTTAAATTCAACGTTTTAGCTTTTTCATATTCCTTTACATGTCACTACGTTTAAATAGGTTGACTTGGGACATTTTTTTGTGGTTTTTGTATAAGACACGTCGTCCATTTATTTGTAAGTCAATGAGTGTAACATTTTTAATGTTTTTTAATTAAGTTGCTTTAATCTTAAAAGTCTCGATATAGACAGAACTTCAGTCTCGAATCTCGAAGCCCTAATATATTGCAGTAGCAGAAGAGCCTCTTGTTAAAGAGTTCGTCCAGGGAAGTACTGCCTTACCTATTTCTGCCGCCAAGCAGTTATATGAGCATAACTGCGTTCCGGTTTTGGTGAAATTACAGGCACATGGGACTTGTCGACTTATGTCTCAGGGAGACGGGTGCAGTGGCAGTGTACCTCAGATCTTTAAATCACAAAGAAAGATAGAGAGAAGAACAATGATTAAAAATCTTTAGTCATTTAAGATTGTCGTAAAAAGCATTGTTATTGAGACTTATTTGGAAGTTTACGCCAACTGATATTATTATTTTTGAAGTAGATACACATTATTGAGTTAAAACATCATTTTCAATTGTTGACCTAATTCGTGTACCGTTAGTGCGCTTGCGCATTGCATAAAAATCGTATTCTTTCCGAATCCGAGATTATACAAATCCAGAAAACTGGGACTCATTTCGGATGTCCCTTGTGCTAATAATAAAGTTTTCATTGCTTACACACGACAACTTTTAGCAGAGATGCAAACGCGATGCAAATGCGACACAAACGCGATGTAAACGCGATACACATTTTAAATTAATTCTAATATAATAATAATAATAATCCTTATTGGACATTAAAAATGACAATACCTACAAAACACAGAACAGTATTAGAAGGCACAAAGAACAAACGGCACAAGTTAACAGCGGACCCCGCACTAAGCTCAAGGCTTGTATCGCGGGTATGTAATTAATTTATTTATTTACTGTATTTATTAAATTTACATTTCACAAAATAAAATAATTGTCTTAAACCTGTACAGAATTATTCACATAAGCGATTGTGTCGATGCAGTAGCGCGTTTATGAAGCATAGCCAAAATAGCGTTACATACAAAAAAGCGTTCAGTAAAAATTTAAACAAATGTTACTAAATAAACACAAAACAAGAAAATCAAACCAATTTTGTAAGTGGTACTATTTATTATTTAAATGGGATTATTTATAGTTTTCTTATTTAATTGTAAACTGTTTGTGTCCTTACCTTTAAACTTAGAACTATTATTAAAAAATAAATAAGAAGGGTGTCGAGATGAGGTCAGATTCGTGTCTTGTTGTTGGCCTTACAAATTAAAGAAGATAATTAGAAGAATCGGTTCCTTTATTGTCTACAATCCCACATAACAATTTCTCAAACTCGTATCTTATAAAGGGTAATTATTAAGGAGATGGCAAAACTTTCTATTTTTAAATTTTTATTGAATTGATATTAAATTCTTTTTATGTGAAATTTTTCCACTAGATCATTGACTTACAAATAAATGGACGACGGGTCTAATACAAAAAC
>NW_020655965.1:0-13791 GCF_003589595.1 Hyposmocoma kahamanoa
AGGACATCATAAGAAACTAAACTTAAGTCTTTTTAACCGACATCAATAAAGGAAAGATCGATTTTAGTGAACCGATTTTGATGGTACTTTTTTGGTTGGAGAGGGTACCTCAATATTGGTCCCATTTAAATTTGAACAAAGAAGAATATATTCCATCTGTAAGGGGAAGAATCCGGTTTCGCGCACTTTTCTGTAACCTATCCCAATAAAACTTGGCAAATAGACGTAATTCGACAAACTTTTGAGATCGGTTTTTTTTATTACACGTGCAGTCTGTCGGTCGACTATACGCAGGGGACATACAACGGTCTGCTCATGCAATACAACAACGCGTTCCGTGTTACTGGGGCTGCCGCGCCCCTGTAACGCGGAGATACACACAGACGGGTTTGCAGCCGTCATAATTATCTGTTTTTACCGCCAAGCAGTAATATGAGCGGTGCAGTACCGGGTTTGAAGTGTAAGGATGCTAGTGAAACTTTGTGTCTCTGTGTCTCGAACCTTAACTGGAAGTGCCATGTTGACAGGCTGTGTGATAGACTGAGTGGTGCAGTCTTTGCGTTGCGTAAACTGAAATTGCTCATTTCTGATTCTGCATTAAGACGGGTCTATTTTGCATATTTCCTCTCGCTGATGTCGTACGGTTCACTCATATGGGGTAACTCCACGGATGCCAATAGAGTCATGCTAATGCAAAAACGTGCCGTACGCGTATTGGTTGGGGTAAAACACAGACATTCCTGCAGAAATCTCTTTGTAGCGCAACGCATAATGGCGCACTACTCACTCTACTTATACGAAATTATAATGTATGTTAGAAATAATCTGTCTTCATTTGGTACTGTAAATGTTTCTGGCATCCCACTTCGCCGTACCGGTCATTTGAGAACAGTCCCTCGACGCATGGCACTTGCAGAGAAAAACCCGCGTGTCATCGGACCTACTTAATATTAAATTGTAACGAATTCAGTATTTTCTATTTTTATTCTAATTTTTACCGCATTAGCATACTCTTGTATAATTGTTATCAACTTATGACGATCCTTGACGGAGAATGATATTTGATATATAATTTAATGACAACAATATTATATAATGAATTGTTAATTTTCTAATTATTGTGTGCTTTTCTTATAATTTTCCTTTTTGTCTGACGATCTCAATATAATTTCTTATACTTTGACATGTAGTGCAATTTATACTGTAATGTTATATTTGAGAAATAAATGAATCTCAATCTGAATCTGAATCTGAATCTGAGTGACGAGATCTTTGCTATTGAACCTCTGAGTGACACTGCCACAGTTATGGGTAGACGTGTCGCATGTCACCAAGCATATGACAATATGATATTATAAAAAAACAATACTCTACCAACGGGAACTAATAAAATTAAAAATACCTGTTCCATTATTTAAAATCTTGATACACATGAACAACTCTATGAAGACGAAACGCCGCGGGCTGAACATAGTTTAGTTGTCATTACGAACGTTTTATTTGTTCTTATGACTGCCATTATCGAAATGATATGGGGTTTGTTACAAACGTTTTGTAATTGTATATTTATTGTCTATAATATTTAAACGTAAAATAGTGTATACTTAGGTCTTTTCAATAATAAATGCGATCACTTGCACTAAAGTGCTTCTATGTACAAAAAGATAGCGATTTTTAATACTGCATTTACAAATACAGGCGAGTAGCAAGGTAACTTTGGAAGTGAAGTTTTTAATTGTAGTACACTAACATTCATGTCCACTTGCATTAAATATAAATTTAGTAGCAATAGAGCTCCTTGTGTAAGATTTCGTCCAGGATAGTACTCCCACCTTACCTATTTCTGCCGCCAGAAACACAGTATGTTCATACCACACAACGGTACGCTTTATCCGGTTGTTTCGTAATTCACAAGTAGATATGTCCTATACACGTATTATTACGAATATGAGACAAAGTAAGTGGTAGTGTTGAGTTACACTGTATCAGATCACTGTAACCTACTGTTTGAGATTTGTACTGATAGCAGCATAATGATATAGAATTAACCGATTATACATAGAATTAATTACATTTCTATATATAATAAGATTATATATAGAATTAACCGATTTCTCCAACACTTTTGATAGAACAGGTAATAATAACCAGTAGGTCTCAAATCACTAACACTATTGACAACAACTATTCAACGTTATTGTAACGACTTATTCAATATAGCAGTGATTGCAGCTAACGAATACGACAGAGTAAGTTTTATCATTTTAATGGATATTCCATCACTGCCAACAGCGTTAAAAGCAATCAAGTTGATTATCTTAATAATTTCGTCTTTTTTAATTCGTGGAAACTGAAATTACTATTATATTATATACTATTAACATAATAATCCAAAACTGTTTCCTCCTGGCACTCAGAAGAGTCAAAGTTAGGAACAGAATTCAGAAATGACCTGTTGATAGCGTCAGGATTTTGTAAATGTGGTGGTAGTTCATAACCTTTGCAAGTCCCCAGAGCTCTGTTGATCTCATTCCACATTATAGCGACATCTCTAGTCAACGATGGTAGCTGTAGCTGTAAAGGTACCTCTCTGAATGAAGAAGAAGAAGAAGTACGTAATCGCGTAATATACACACAAAAAAGAATACATTTGAACTCTGAACCTACTCCTTTCTTGAAAACGGTTAAAAAAGAAACAGATTTATGTCAAAAATAACGAATTTCCGTAACCTATTTGAGATAGTCAATGTAAAACATTTTCAACTTCTATTGCTTTATTCGTCAGTTGTATAGAATTTTGTAGTTATATAGTTCCTATTAAATTTATAGCTTTTCCGAGTATATTGAATACTGTGCAGTATTTGAATACCTCGTATAAAAAATCCACTTAATATATATATATTTATATATAAACACTAGTAGTAGTTTAGTAGCCGTAGAGCTCCTTGTGAAAGATTTCGTTCTGAGAAGTACTGCCACCTTACATATTTCGGCCGCCAACCAATAATGCAAGCAGTGACTGAAAAATAAGTGTGTGTGTGACGTTAACATTCAAACTGTAAAATCCGCATCCGCAAGATCTCATTTTTAAATAACTATCCGCATCTCCGCCCACTATTAAGCTGCGCACGCAAGTTGTACATGGTGTCGTTATTGGTGATTGGCCGCAAGTGAAGTGATGAAGTAGACGAGCCCTACGACGGCGACGTTTAGGACAGTAAAGGCTGGTGGTAACACGGCTTTCCTTCCTTTTACTTGTGAGCTCGCGTTTCCAGCAGCTCTCCTCCCTCGCGCTATCGAGGGATTTTTCATAAAGTTTATTTTTTCTTATAGCGTCACCAATAGTATCGACTTATAACTAGTATAACGTAAATTTATACTTGATGTAACAACTGTTACTTAATCAATAAACTCAAAGATACAGGTTAAGACTTTTTTTGCCAACCACACTACAATATTAGTGACGGCTGCGGTAGCTACCGAAATGGATCTCCATACTAACAAAACCGCAGTTTAAACTAAATTATTAAACTTAATTCATATTCATGTTATTCCATTAACAGTTTAAACTCGTTTACTTCAATTCATTAGCTATTCCCTTTGAATTGCGATTGGTTTAGTTAGGTCTATCTTAAAAGATAAGATTTATTTTTAGTGTTCAATTAAAGATATTATTTCCATATAAGTCTGCCCAAGGTACTCAGAATAATTGACCTAGAAGATATTATTTGTCTTTGTATAGTAAGTAAGAGTGTAAGTATTGTACACGCGTATGGACGACGAAGAATAGAATTATCAAGACCTGACATCTCTGTAGTTTCTGCCTACGCTATTAGTATATATGAATTTAATTTAGCCCCGGTTAACGTGCCCACTCGAGTCAAGCGGCATGTCGCGAACAGATGGCAAAGGCCCGTACGGAATGATTCCCTTGGGGCAAGGACCGGGCACTGGTGTGGTACGCCACGTGTGCCAACACACTTGCCCCAATCCATCTCCAACACACCAGGGAGAGGGCTGGCTCCGCAGCTGCGCTAGCGGAAAGAATAAAAAGTAATAAGTACCAGGATCTCGGCTCCGACTACCTATTTACAGCCTTTGGAGTTGAAACCCTTGGCCCGCGCAATTTTATTCAAAAAATTAATAGACTGTTTGGGAAACTCAAGAGCCGGCAGCTACCTTGCCCAACGCTTTAGCATAGCCATACAAAAAGAGAACGCTGCCATCTTGGGCACTTTGCCGCGGGGACCCAATTTTATTCGTATAATTTTATTTTAATATTCAAGCATTTAAATTTATACTACAAGACAGTTAAATAATTAATTTAACAGTATTTATTACACATAAATTTACACGAAGAAAGTGATAACCTCGTTGATGTCTTTTCTATACCAAAAGGACTTCTTATGAAATTGCTTTTTTGTATAAGATTAAAAAAAAAATTTATTACTAAAATAGTGAGAGTGTGTGTGTTTGGCATGAAATTCATATACCGAATTCCGAAATCCGAATTTAAAAGACGAACCTAGATCAAAGACGTGGGAAATCAGACAACAGAGCTCAAGTGGTACTGGGCAAGAAATATCGCGAGGCGTAGAGAAGGCTGATAGAGTGAAGCGACAACCAAATGGTGGCCGAGAATTGATTACAGAATAATTATGTTTTTTTTTATAATAATATCAAGTGACGTGAGTTTAAATCGCAAAGATCTGAGGGGCACTGCTACTGCCCGCTGCTACCTTTTGATAAGTCCCATGTGCCTGTAATTTCACCAGCACCCTTACCCTTCAAAACCGGAACACAGTAATGCTGACGTTACTACTTGGCGGCAGAAGTAGGTAAGGTGCCAGTACTGCCCTGGACGAACCCTTTCACAGGGAGCTCTACTGCTACTAAGATATTTGGAATGTTCTGCAACGAGACGGGTAGGCGACATCGTCAAACTCACGGGCCGAGATGAGCGAGGCGCAAGATCGTGATGAACGATGATAAAGCTAATTGATTTTATTTGTACCATTTCAATATTTACGTTTGTTAAATGGTCTAAAGATCACATAATATTCTATGTAGTGTGAAGATTTCGTGCGCTGTAAAAGAGTTCTTCCTGGGAAGTAAGGTAAGGGTGCTGGCAAAATTACAGGTACATGAGACTTGTCAACTTATGTCTCAGGATGATGGACGCAGTAGGAATACCCCACCTAAATAATACTTTTTACTCTCGTCTTGAAAAGGTCCAAGTTATGACGTTCAGGAAATAAATCTGCAAGCAGGAAATTCCACTTCATAGCCGTTCGTCATATAAATATGGAAGCTTTCTATGGAAAGGAGAAGGCGGAATTAAATCGTGCAATTCCATTGAGTGGGCAATCTGTGGTATATCCTGCACAACACCGATAAGAAGGCGTCTCTACGGAATTGTTCAAGGCTCCACATTTCATACTAGGTAAAATAGTGCATCAAGTTTAGGCAATTTATCAAATTTCTACTTTGATTTAAACTTTCACGAACAAGGGACTGAAGAGGCGGGTGTCAGCAGCTTCTAGCCGTGCGAATTTTTCTAACTACCCACACTTGATCTTCATTATTTATTTGTGCACTAGGGTTCTCACTAGACCGACACATAACATTCGGCGACTTGTCGGGCGATACTTGATGTCATTTACATTTGCTGATAACTGGATCCCATTACGATGAAAGCTTAAAACCGTCTTCTCGGTTGAAATTACAGTGTTTTTTAATTTCAATAGCTTCACGTACGATTCTACTATAGTGATGACGTTCTGTAGTAAGGACCTTGGCATTATAAAGCCCAATTAACAAATTTCTTTTGTTTTTGAACGGGTCTAAAAAAGGAAGAGGTCCTCAATTCGACTGTATTTTTTTTGTATCTTACATGATTACTCATTTTACGCATTTGTGAACGGATTTTGATGAGACTTTTTTTGGTGAAACGAGGATACCTCAGTATTGTTCTCATTTAAATTTAAAGAAAATATTCCACATGTAAGAGTGGCAAACTAGGGGATGAATCCGGTTTGGCGCACTTTCCGGTAACCCATTTCAATGAAACTTGACAAATAGATGTAATTCCACGAACTTCTGAGGTCGATTTTTTATACCAAAAGTTATATTAATTTTCTGATACCAATTGTCGGAACGTACAAGTCGAGCGCATGGTGGCAAACGACACATCTGTCCATAATATTTGCAATTTGACACTCAGAACTGTAAAACACAAAATCTAAGAACACAGAATTGCGTACCTCACCCTGAGACATAAGTTGACAAGTCCCATGTGCCTGTAATTTCTCGAGCACCTTCACCAAAGACATTACTGCATTAGCATTATTGCATTACTGCGTATACATATAAAGATGTATACGCAGTAATGCTCACATTACTGCTTGACGAACTCTTTCACAAGGAACTCTACTGCTACTTAACATTCACGGACGTAAGTAGCTTAGAAATAAAAATCATGCCGCAACAGGGAATCCAACCGTCAACCTCTCAAAGGATAAGCATTTGTTCACCTACTGGGTTACCACCGCTCTTATGGACTGATATTTCATTTGAATATTAATAATACAAACTTGGCTTTTTATAGGTTCTCGTTACTCAGAAGAATTTAATTGCCACACAATTAAAAAAACAAAAACTGGAATCGAACTGGAATACTTTCATTCTCGACTAATTTGTAAACATGACAACGTATGGCGCCCGGTTTCAGACTAAAAAATTACATTTCTTAATACAGTAACCTGCATGAATTCATGTTCAATAGAAATTCAAAAAAAAATACAATTAAATAACCATTGTTATAGAATTGTAAATTATTATAATAAGCAAAACATTAACGTTCCTTAAAATAGACGAAACATTACATTCTACGGTACAATAATCTCCATTAATACAAAGCAAAATTACATAATCAAAGAATCAATGTTTGCAAGCGTTTATTCAATTAAATTGTATTTCTTAGTACAATCGCTTGCATGTTTTGACGTTCAATAGAAAAATTACAATTAAATAATCACTGTAAAATTATTATTCATAATAAATAAAAAAATACATAACTAACTAACTAAAAGTAATTAACAAAAAATTACATTCTATGGTACGAATTATTTGAGAAATCTCTATGTATATACACTTAATTGTAAACGAGTATCTACGGAATATTTGTGTCTAAGCTGGTTCTTTTCAACATATTTTGAGCTCGTAAATGGGTACATTTTATGTAATAGCAGACGACTGTACCTACATGATCACTTGACAGGTTTGGGCTTACATCTTTTTTACACCTACCAAGATTCATAATAACTGATTTCTTCAGACAATCTTGACAAGTAACTGTGATAATATGAAGATATATGGAAAAGACAGAATTATCCGTCTCTACATCAAAGTGTCAAACATTATTTTTTACTATATTTCCGCCTATAACTTGTGACTTATGTGTTGTTGTTGTAGTTAGTTAAGTTGAAATTTCAATTATCATTTTTACTCAAGTGTGCATGCTTTGTGTGTGTGTTTTACAATTTTTGGTTGCTTTCATTATAGTTACACACTTTCACATATTCATGCATAATTTTTATCATGTAGTTTTATTGAGAAGTCGATGTTTCTAATTCCTGTGGCAATATATACCTATGAATTTAATTTGTAAGTTACGTGCATTTCGCACTGCTATTACAATAGTGTTATAACTCTAAATATGTGATATTCAAGATTCTATCATTATTGAACGTAAAATTTGATTCTCTACACGACAATAAAACCGTCTTTAGAATTTTGTAAAAAAAAACAAATAAAAAATATCTACTTAACTCAAAATGAGACACACTTTATGTGAGCTATTACTTGCAGAAATAGTCCTTATTCAAAAATATGAATTTATTTTTGCCCTTTTATTTTGAAATGTATTTGCACAAGTGCGAAATTGTTTAGATATGTGTACCTTAACCTATGCATAAATTTTAATGATCTTTCACGGGAAGTGAATAATTAGTTTTTCTTCAGTTCTGAGAAAATACACTTTTCAAGTTAATACACTGTTGTATTAACAGCGCGATTTATGAATATTTAATATTCCTCTAGCTGTTCCTCTCATCGTGATGAAACCAGCAAATCAGTGAAGCCGCATTTGACCAGAGTGTTGGACTATAGCCCAAACCTTAGAGGAAAACATTGTGCATCATTAGGACTGAAAAGTGAGTAGATAAATAGAGAATTCCAAACTTTCATATTTTTTTTATAATAAGAAGTAACGGGATAAACAAGCCATGCAGCCGGTGGTAAGCGACATGCCTGTCCATAACAGTTGCAGTCCATAACATCGCAAAGATCTGAGGCGCATCACCACTGCTTCCATCACCCTGAGACATAAGTTGACAAGTCCCATGTGCCTGTAACTTCAGGATGCTGTAGAGAGAAGATGTGTAAATAGGGCTTCAGGGATGCTAGTCTAACTCAATGTGGCTGCGGTGCCCCAACATTACATTAATATGCAGCCACGGACAAAGCAGTCATGGTAGCAACATACTATTCAAAGTTAATATAGTCTTAAAATAAAAAAAATAGCGACACGATAAGAAGAAGAATTATATATATATACATAACAGTTGCAGTGCCACTCAGAGCTTTAAATCACTTAAGGGCAATGCCACTGCGCCCGTCACCTTGGAATATAACTTGACAAGTCCCATGTGCCTGTAATTTCACTAGCACCCTTACCCATCCAAACAGGAAATCAGTAATGCTTACATTATTGCTTGATGGCAGAAATATGTAAGACGGCAGTACATCATCAGACGAACTCTTTCACAAAGAGGTCTAAATTTTATTTTTTATTTTAATTTTATGTCTTTCATTACGAGAATTCGCTCTGGACCTTTTGGAGGGAAGTTTCGTTTTTATTTTGATTTTCAATTATTTTGTGAAATCAAGTTTAAAGTGGAATAGGATAGTGCTATTGTGCCTTAATCGAAGATTAAAACGCGAAATTATACGAATCCCGAACTAGAATACCCGTATCGGCCCGTTTTAAGGAATCCCGAGTCAAACCAATCACGCCGCCTCAAATTGCCTATCCTCTTTGTGGCGGCCATATTTACAGAAACATAATTAAACTTCATGTTTAGGCTGATGGCTTTACCAAAGCCTTAATAAATAAATAAAAAATAAAAAAAATCTTTCATTATGATAAAAGAATTTTTTTGACATACAATTAATTACATACGGTTTTATTATATACCAAAGGTTTAATAATTGGGATTGATAAAAAAAATGTTGCGCAATAAAAATAATGATAACGTTTTATTTCAATATCATCTTTGCTAAATATAACACTACGTACTTATAAAACAAAAACAAACAAAAATATTTGTTTTTATATGTTTGCGTACAAAATTGAAATAAACGGTTCACTAATTAGATTTAAAACAAATTGTAAATAGTCTATAAACTGGCTGGCAATAAAATAAATGCAAGCAGAATGTGGCTGGTCCATTCCATTTTCAAACGGTAGTAGATGCTGAGAGCTTGTTCTGAACGCACGCTTCGAAATTCGATTTAAACTGTGCGCGCCGCGTTCGAGAATATAAGTTCAAAAAGTTTTTTTTTTAATTGTAAATCGAACGCTTGGATTTTAAATAGTGCTTAACTGAAAGTGACAGTGTTCTGGTCTTAAAAGTGATTAAAAAAAGTTTTTTCTTTTTTTTTTTAAATATTTTTGGTGACCACTTTTTTCCAAAGGTAATTTATTTAAATATAAACTTTGTGCAATAACTTATCAGTAAAAACACTTATTTATTTTTAGTTTCATTAAAAATATAACAAGCAAGGAAATCACAGATGAATACTAAATAGCCGTTAATTTATGCATTTTTAACACTATTGCTCGATCTTTTAACGTTCAAATTAAAATGTACATCTTTTTTGTAATTTATAGCAGAAAAAAACTAAATAACTCGAAGTTACTACTTATCTTAATACTAAATTATTTACAAATCGGACATAAAATTTGAATTAATAAATCTAAATTAGCTGCTTAGTGGAAAAGTCGCACGTAATTCTAATTCATTTACTCTAAAACAAATCTCAGGCGATTGCTTTTGAATTAATTCAGAAATGGTAATATTTTAAGTCTTATAGTTGTTGATTGAGGATAAAGGGCATTTCCACAAATTAAAAACAAACTAACATACTTGTTTACGGAACATTATTGTATCAGTAATGCTCCTTGTGAGAGTTCCTCCAGGGAAGTATGCCGCCTGCCGCCTAACCTATTTCTGCCGCCAAGTAGAGATGTAACCATTATTGTGTTTCGGGTTTGTCGGGTAAGGGTGCTGGTGAAATAACAAGCACATGGGGGTTTTCAACTTATGTCTCAGGGTGACGGTCACAGTGGCAGTGCACCTTAATTCTTTTAGATTTAAAGCTGTTTGTTGCGTCCCTGGATATCATAACAAAACAACAACAAAAAAGTAAATTACCTCGACCTAATTAAATAAACAATGTGACATATTTAAATTGTTTACACCTTTGGGAAATACATATCATACGCCATATTCATTTCTAGTTTTATCCAGTCTGCTTAGCTTTCCCTCAATCTTCTCCTTCCTGTCCTTTTCATATTGAACGTAATCTAACTGATTTTTCTAAACAAACACTCAGAACGCATTTCCTCCGTGGTCGAACGGTTACCATGCCGGACTGCCACGCAGAGGTCCCAGGTTCAATTCCCGGGCCGAAAGAAATAGTTGTATGGCCTACAATTATTTCTCTCGTGAGTTTGGGTGTAATTTGTGGTTGTCTATGTGTGTGTCCATGGCACCCGCGACACAGGGTTTCCCTAGTGCGGGGCTATGTTGAGTGTGTGCGTTATTTATTTATTTATTTATTTCCAATGAATGGTTATTGCCGCATGGCTCTTGTCAACCTAGCCTCTGGTTTTTGCTTTTAACGCTGACACTGCAACTGCTATGAACAGGCGTGTCGCTTACCACCAGACGCACGACTTATTCATCCCGTCGTTTGGTATCATAAAAAAAAGAGCAGATGTTATTTTTTTTAGTTAAAATTACGCTCACGTCCGCCAACAATCTTACTGGTTAGAAAGTGAAAATTTGAACGAAGTTTGTAGGCCTTTGGTAAACCACATGTAGATTACTGCACGATGTTTTTCTTTATTATTTACGTAAGTAATTATTCCTTCTTCGCGTGTTGATGGCGAACGAAATGTATTTGGCATAGTAAATTTTAAAAGTAAATATGAACGTTATTAAAAAGACGTAGATGACTATCGACACCAGAACGTAAATCATTATAAAAAGTCACAAGCAAGTAAAGCATGTTCCAGATCGACAAAAATGTCGCTTAGACCATAAAAAGGTAGAAATTTCGGTGAGTATAACATATTTTTTGAAGTCCTTCGAGTGTACTCGTGTTTTACGGAAATTACCGATTGCATTGTTAATCTAATTCATTCTTATTATTTAGTATTGTTTCTAACTCATTCGTTAATTCAAATTTGTAAGTGAGAACTACATAATAGTAACAGTAGAGCTCATTGTGAAAGAGTTGTTCGACCCGTCACTTGATGTTATAAAAAAAAAAATTGTCCAGGGAAGTATCCCTGTGGTATTTCGTACCATCATTTCCCGGATTCGGAACTGATACGAATCGGAAATAGTACACAAACGCCCTAAGGGTGCTGGTGAAATTACAGACACATGGGACTTGTCAACTTATGTCTCAGGGTGACGGGCACATTAGCAATGCCCTTCAGATTTTTGTAATTTAACGTTCTACGTGACATTGCAATTACTATACAGAGGCGTGTCGCTTACCTTCAGGCGCACGACTTATTTGTCCTGCCACTTGGTACCAAAAAAAAAATGTATTGAACGGAGAATGAAAGCCATAAATGGATAAACGGAGCACGGTATGCGTTGACGAGTAGCGAGAATGTATCAAGAAAGGTGTGTTTAACCCTGATTTATGGTGGTGAGTATTGGTTGTGGTAAAAAAAGCAAGAACGCAGGGTAATCGCTATAGAAAAGAGTACTTTATATACATAGTAATAGTCTTAAAGTCTATATCCCGCATCTTCGATTATCATCATCTTGTCACTGACTTCATCCGGTTCTCAAGAGGCCGGTGTCTCGGGTGAGCCGCCTCGAGCCTATTTTCCAGATAGACACCAGAGCTGTAGTGCAACAACGGTTGCCGCCGCTAAGACGTTGACTCTAAACACCACTACCAAATCTCCTCTTTCGTGCCGGAGCTGTAGGCACGCTTACCTCCCGACGCCGAAGCGTCTCTTCACTTCCCAGAAACCTACGCGTCTGGAGGGACCGGAGAATATCTAGCTCTCCGGGCTAGCTGGTTAGGACATAGCTTCCAACTTAAAGGGCAACTCACATGACCCGCGCGTATTCTCGCATTTGGCCCTCGTCTAAATCGCTACTACGACGCGCTATCTACGCACGACGGCTACCGCAAGCTCCGACGAGTATATACCACATGCCAAAACAATATATTAAGAGAGCGTTTACTTCTTCATTATGATTTTTGTAACGAGACAAACAAATGCCAGGCTACCAAGCGGTAATAAGCGACACGCCCATTCATAACACCTACAATGCTGCTCAAAGTTTGCAATCCCAAAGATCTGAGAGGCACTGTCCCATGTCTCCAAGTCCCATGTGACTGTGAATGCTGTGAATGCTCACATTACTGCTTGACAGACTCTTTCACATGGAACTCTACTGCTACTTCGTAATTCACGGACGTAATTAGCTTAGAAATAAAAATCATGCCGCAAAAGGGAATCCAACCGTCAACCTCTCAAAGGATAAGCACCTGTTCACCTACTGGGTTACCACCTTATGGTTACCACCGCTCTCATGGACTGATATTTTATTTGAATATAAAAAGTATATTTTACAGTGTCTCGTTACTTAAAAGAATTTATGAATGAATGAATGAATGAATATACTTTATTGCACAGATAAACACACGAACATAAACACATGTACAGATAAACATACGCACAACAGGCGGCCTTATTGCTAAGTAGCAATTTCTTCCAGGCAACCTTAGGATAGGAAAAGTACTTAGAAGGGGGTGCAACCAAGATACTACCACAGCGATAGATTGAGAAACAATATTAATAAATACTAATAATAAATATAGTATATAATATAAATAAATACTAATAATAAACATAATAATATATCATTTTAAAGTAAATAAATAAAAAGAAAAAATACACAATGATATCAATGTAAATACATAAATAAATAATTATAAAAATATTTACTTATTATATTATGATGAAGTATTATAATAACAACAGAACAAGGACATTAAAGGCAGAAAGGGAAAGAAGTCACTGCTCAAGAAAGTGCTCCTTGACACGTCGTTTGAAAGTATGTAAATATCGTCGAATATTTTCAGGGAGAGAATTCCACAATCGGATAGCAGAAACAGTGAAAAAGTTAGAGAAAAAATCAGAAGAATGGGAGGGCATTTCTAAAGAAATTGTTTGAGAGGAGCGAAGTGGACGGTCAAGTGTAGAAGCGTGAAAGACGAAACGTTCTTTGAGGTAAGGAGTTTAATTGCCACACAATTCACACACACTCTTACCAGTCTTTATGTGGTCTGTGCTCTTGCCCTTCAAAACTGGAACGTATTAATTAATTGTCACACTACTGTTTGGTGGCAGAAATAGGTAATACGAAAGTATTTCCCTGGATGAACCCTTTCCATGGAGCTCTACTGCTA
>NW_020655966.1:0-18508 GCF_003589595.1 Hyposmocoma kahamanoa
ACGGCCAACAGATTGGTTTTAATATTTTAAATACATTTTTGTTGCATATTTTTTTATATGTTTTTCTTGTCATCGTATTGGTTTTTGTCAAGGTGTGTCGGTTACATATAACATTATAGCTATATAAGCTCTTGAAATTCCGAAATTCGTGATTTCGATATTTATGAAAATTGTTAGAAAGAAATTGTATTTATTTTTTTGTGAATTTCATAGTACTTCCTCGTATGTAAATAGTTTCCGACGTTACTTATAGTGGTTCCCAAAATAAATGACTTTTAAAAAGCACAGTGACGGAATAACAAAATCAAAATAAACCAAGAAAAATAGCAATATAAACTTACTTTAAGACTTAATATTTTGTGTAGCAGTAAGCTACCAATAAATTACTAAATAAAATCAAATGCTTAACTTCTTTGTATATGGTGTGAATGAATGACTGTCAAAAATACAACTTTTACAATTTAAAATTAAATATTTTCGTAGTAAAAGAAAGGACAACGAAAAGTTTAAATTAACAGGTTTATGTTTATTTAAATACAAAAAGAGAACATTGGTAGGTACTCTTCAACCAAAGTTCTACAAATGACAAAATAACTGATGACAAAGAACCTATAAATCTTTTTGTTTATGATACCAAGTGGCAGGACAAATCGTGCTCCTGGTGGCACGCGACACACCTGTCCAAAACAGTGCAGTGCCATTTATAGCTTTAAATCACAAAGATTTTAGTGGCACTACCACTGCGGCCGTCACCCTGATGCATAAGTTGACAAGTCCTATGTGCCTGTAATTTCACCAGTCCCCTTACCCTTCAAAACCGGAACGCAGTAATGTTGACATTACTACTTGGCGGCAGAAATCGGTAAGGTGGCAGTGCTTCCCCGTATAAACCCTTTCATAAGGAGTGCTACTGCGATATTATTATAATTGTTGTTGTTGATTTGTTAAGTAAGTAAGTTCGATCTGCATAAGAAGTACGTTCTCATTGCTAGGTTCAGACGACAGCGCATCAAGTTAAACACTGATGGATCTTGTTCCGTTGTTTTAAAGGAGAAAAAACTTAAGCAGAAAGATATGGGACTGTACCTAGTTAATTATTAAGTTAATTGATAATTGTTTGAGAGTGTCCTCTCCAACAAACTGTTTCCAGTTAGGCGGGGGATGATCTACTGTAAAATGTATAACTTTTAGAAAAAATAAATGAAATCAGTCCAAAGTACTAAAATACCGACCTCAAAAGTGCTTGGAATTATATGTATTGACAAGTTTTATTGAAATCGCTTACCGGAAAGTGCGCGAAACCGGATTCGTCCTCTAGTTTACCACCCTAAGGGTCGTATTCTAGAACTCTACTCAATACTCAAGTCAGGACTTGAGTATTGCAGTGAGCACTGAAAATCATACTCAAGCCCTTGCCATTAGGGTCGTATTTCCAGTGCTTGAAATCATACTCAAGTCTGCTCAAGACTTGAGCATTGAGTAGAGTTCTGGAATACTACCCTTAGAGGTGGAATATTTTCTTTTCAAATTTAAATGGAACCAATACTACCCTCTTTCCAACAAAAAAAAAAATCATCAAAATCGGTTTATAAATTCCGGAGCTATCGCTTAAACGTACAAACAAAAAAAATACTGTCGAATTGAGAACCTAATCTTCTTTTAGTCGGTTAAAAACAAAACAAGAATTTCAACAGTCGACCTTTTAATTAAGAAGTAATCGTTTTTCTACTAATCTACCACCACTCTGTTGCTATACGAGTACTTACGTAATGTATACATGTTATATCATAAAACAATGCACAGGAAGGCTTAAGAAGCGTAAGGCTGTCAGTAATACTACGTAGCTCATTTTATCTGACAAATTGCTACTATTCAACGCAAAAGTGTTAATGTCGGATTACATGATGAAAATTAAGACTGCGCCGAGGCAGCGATACGTAATTGCGAAATAATTGCGGTCGTTTGATCCCTTGCTGTATCGTTATTGCCAAAGCTTTAGTTGTAAAGTTTATGTATATAAGATATTTAAGGATTCACTCTATAAATCACAATTTAGAAACACGATTACTTGTAATTTCCTTGATAAAAAAAAATCCGAAATTATTTTTAACAAACAAAAGAAACCCTCTTAGTACAAAACTACATCTTTTCTATAACGTATACTCTGTACATTTGCAAAATGTGTATTTGTTTTAATAATACGAAGGATATACCTAAATTCGCACGCGGTCCGCCTGTACTAGCCAGAGCCGCCGCGCTTCCCCCCTGTCCGCTTTAGTCCTGTTTCAACCGTCAGACGTGAAAGTTATGTCTCTTGGGGTTACACACGACTAAGAACGTATGCCACACGAAGCGCATAGAATACCTAAAATCAATTAGCGCCAGAAGCTCAGTGCCCTCTTAACACCTACTTAACAATGAATACTTAACCCACTCGCACATCCCACTGGTGTTCGTTAAACGGAGTTTTAAACACTCGGAATTAATATCTATGTGGGATGGATGATTTATAAATGCTTTTAGTGAACGTATGCGTAATTAGTGAATGAAAGCGTGAAACACACAGTTAGCGGGTGCGAGTCGGGTCGGGTCCGCGGCGGGTCTAATTCCGTGTATTGATCCGCTCGGTATTGACCGCTCGGTACGTTGTCGTCCATATCAATACACGGAATTAGACACGCCGCGGACCCGACCCGACCCGCACCCGCTCTCTGTGTTTTTCACGCTTTAGTGGCAATGACTCTCGCTAGCGTCAATAAAAAATCTAAGTTAAATAATCTTTTTTCCATATGTAATCAATTTACACTTGAAATCGCCATATTGAATAAAGTCTTCTGCTCATTCGTAAGACAGATTCCGAGATTGTGCACATAAGTTTTGAAGTATATATCAAGTAAAAGTGAAAAATGCAAACCAAATAATGTAAGTAATGAAGGTAAGCAATATAAATATTAATGTAAGTTTACAAACATAATATTAAATTATAACAATAGCCACCAAATATTAATATATATAGGTACGGATATACAGATTTACAGGTATCAAACCCATCGATTAAGGAAATATCTATGTAGCGAGACATATCTGCTCAGACAAAAGATCTTTTTTGTATTCACGCTTAAATCGTTTTTTATTATTGACATCACGCAATGGAGGAGGAGTATCATTCAATATAATATAGTCAGCAATCAACTATGTTAATAAAGCGCTGTTATATATATGCACTCGTATATATAAATGTTAGGTAGATGCACTTTGAGACTCCAAGATGAAGTTGCGGACTAATTTTTTGAAAGTTTTTTAAAGGAGACTTCAGATGATCAGAACGTAATTCAAATTCATTTATTATCAGATCAATTATTCCATATACGTCAGTAACAGCTAATCTTATATGCGCTAAGTTAGTAGAAACAATGAGAAGAATTATAATAGTAATAGTAAATAGCCTGTATATAGTCCCAATTCTGGGAACAGGCTTCCTCTCACAATGGGAGGGCCCGCGTGGGACTACAGCCCATCTGTAGTCCCACGTGGATCTAATGCAGATTAGGAAGTTCACACACATCATTACTTTGCAGATGTGTGCAGGTTTCATAACGATGTTTCCAACACCGGAAAGCTCATGGTAAATTTCAAATTAGATTTCGCACATAAATTTCAAAAAACACGGTTTGCATTCGAACACACGCCCTCTGTAAGAGACACGGTAGATCAAAACACTAGGGTGCGTAGTCATTACGTTGTGCGATCTGTTCGCGTGTCATATATATATTAGCATGTATTTAATAGCACGCATGCAGCACGTGCACAGCGCGCGTGCAGTATGCGAGCAGCGCGCGGGCAGCGCATATGCAGCGCGTTCGCGGTGCATTTACGCACTCTTAAGACATAAGTTGTCAAAACCCATGTGCCTGTAATTTCAACAGCACACTTAGGTACCCTTAAAAACTGGAATGCAATATTGTTCGCATTAATGCTTGGCGGCAGAAATAGGTAAGGTGGCAATACTTCCCTAGACGAACTCTATCACAGGGAGTTCTACTGCTACTAAAAAAGTTATTAAAATTGGGTAGCGGTTTATGGTTCACAGTTTAAGGTTAGATATAACACTATAGTCATGATAAATCTTAATTTTATTGTCACATGTGGTTCATTGAAGCTGGCACTAATTAACGAACATGTGTGTTGCAAGAGATAACATTTCAATGTCAAAAAACTAACTTAACATTGATTGATGTTGGCAATCGGTTCGTTCTATAATGAACGACCTTTTTGCTAATGTCAAGCAGTGAAAAAAAAAAACAAGGATATTATAAATACGTTTTTAATAAAAAAAAGTCGTCACTTTTGACGACACTTTTCGTGACGATAAGGTCACGAATGCACACCTGCGGACATGCACACCTAAATAATGCTTATTTAAACTAGGAATGGGAAACTTCCCAGTTACAGCGTTCAGAGAATAACTCTGCATGCAAGATTTTCCTCTCTAAAGCCGTTCTCCATTATAATTGTGGAGGCATAAGGGCGCGTTTCCATTATCTCGTAACGTTTTGTTTATCGTTGGACGACTGTCGCGTCGAACCTGTTCCTATATCACGACTATCTGTCATGATGTCATGGCATTTTTATCGTTGAACGACAATCATGCCTAGCTGTTTCCACTGGATCGTGACGACAAGGTATCGTTTCACGGCAACCGCCGTGTCTTTTGCAAATATGAGACAACGATAAATAAAACGTGACGACAATAGTAGCTGCGATTGTCTGTCGTTTTATTTATCGTCTGACGACTGTCGTTCTAGCTCTTCCCATTGTCTTAACAATCTGTTGTCGTAACTTCAAAAAAAATCGTGAATGACATTTAATCATTTATTATATTAATAATTTGTTGTGCTATATATTTGTGAACAACTCCATTTAAATATACAAGACACGACACTTTAAACTGCACGACAATCAGCCGTCACGTCAAAGTGAGAACGCAGCCTAAGGCTTCGGGCGATTTTTTGAAATATCCACAACATAGACTATCCACCACCACATTGCACGATCCTTGCAAACTTCTCTTGCTTCACTTATATTCCTTAAATTTTTCATGTAAGCCCTTTTATGTTTCTCACTTAGCCCACCAGCCTTTCTAAGAATACCTTCGGTTTTATCTCACAATATACCTGGCTGTCCTTTTCCAATGTCGCTTTTCACGTTGACTCTATATACTCTTTCGACTGCCTATTTTCCTTCATCCACGCAATGTGGCCATTCTCTTCCTTTGGCACTAGGTATGTCCTCTTCCAAACCACATCGTTTCTAACAATTACATTTAATTGTCAATTTTATCAATAAGGTGCCTTGAGCAAACTTCTAGAATAAACCTCTGCGAAGTAAAAGGGGATTCAAGGTTTCCACCAAACTAATTGGCATGGAATCGGCTTAAGTCGCTTAAGATGATATTCGAATCGCTTCTGGTTCCTGCGATTGCAATGCAGATTTTTCATCAACTAGTTTGGTGAGTCCTTTAATTGAGGCTACACCATTTATTTATTAATTAACGTTATTTATAGCAAAGGAAACGTCTTTTCCAAAAGACGGTTAGTTAAACGGACGGTAGGTTAAACCTTAAAACATAAAAGGTAACGACTAAAATAGCGTGTGCGATATCATTTCTACACAGTCTTAATCATCATAACATAATGCCTAGATCCATCCCGAACCTCAATTACGTAATACAACATAATCGCTGCAATTTCCACGCGGAAAGGTTTGCGTGCGTGTCTGTACTCCATCGTATTACCAATTTACGTTTACAGTCGAAAATGCCGCTGTAATTAAATAGTCAGTTGAATTCAAAAGGCGCTTCTAGTAATACAATGATCAAAAACTACAAATTCTAAACAAGACTTAATGTTATTTTTTTATAATATGTATTTCTATGTTTTTTTGTATTATTAATTGATTTCGAAAATATGCTTCCGATGTTCCGAGACAAAGTAGTGTAACTTTATATATTATCAAGTAACGGGATGAACAAATCTTGAGCCTGATAGTAATCTACACCTGTCTATAACACTTGCAGTGCCACTCAGAGCTTTAAATCACACAGATCCGAGAGACACTGCCACTGCGCCCGTCACCCTGAGACATAAGTTAACGTCTCCCATGTGCCTGTAATTTACCCTTTTAAACCCGAACGCAGTAATGCTCACATTACTGCTTGGCGGCAGAAATAAGTAAGGTACTTTCCTGGAGGAACTCTTTCACATGGAGCTCTATTGCTGCAAGATAATTGACGTTTTTTAGATCTGTTTAAGTTTGTAAGAACTTGGGACAATCGGCATCAATACATATAGCAGCCTTGGTGTAATAAAGTCATATCTGCAAAATGACAACTTTTCAGGAGATAGGTTTAAAGATCTACAAACGAAATCAAACGATAACATTTTTCGGTCATTCTCAGACTAGTGTTCACTACCTAATTTCCGTGGCAATGTTTATTATTTAAATATTAAATTATATTATCGTGTAATTATTAAATAATATTTCACGACACAATACTCGAATATTAAATAATACTGCACGATAAAAAAATCAAATACTTAATTAATAAAACTTGCCACATAAATTACGTAGTGAACACTAGTCCGAGAGTGACCAATTTATGATAAAATAGGAGAGTCATAAAATTTTCAATATACATCATTTGTCAACGTCAAAATCAATGTCAAAGAATCATTTATTCCATAGGTAAAATAAATGTACACCTGAAAACGTCCCATTTAAGGTACTGCTCGTTCACTACGCTGGCTTTCCCGAGAAGAATGAGCAAGAAACTCTAGGGATTGCTATTTTCAAATAAACTTAAAGGCTATGGAATACATTTTTATGACACAATTATGACTTTTCAATCAAAATATTTTGATTGAAAAGTCATAATTATTATATTTGACTCCTTAAAAATAATGATGAAACACTCAGGTTTTCCATTTCAGGTTCCTCAAAAAGTATTATTGATTATTTTAATACTTAACAATTTAAAAATGTAACTTACAAAAACTAGGCCACTTGTTTACTGAACATTTTATTGTCATTTCACCCAATAAGAATTAAGTCTTTTTAATTTTCACCACTTACACAAGATGTTATGACCTTATTAAAATAGAGCCGTGAAAGAAAATCCGCTAAATAACAAAATAAGTCGCATTTGTAAAAAAGTAATGATGATTTTCGGAAAGAAAACTGCTCAATTGCTAATTCGTCACTTTTTCGCTAACGATGGTAGCATGTGGTCTTGGCAGAAACAGATGCAACATTAAATGCGGCATTTACATACCACGCGAAAGACACCAATGTCTATATTGTAGAAAGTCTATGCTATTCGAGCCTTAATGAGTCAGTTTCAAATGAACAACTTTATGAACAATGTTTTTTAAAGTCGTTACTGTATAAACTCAATTTATTCTATTTTTGAATTAGGTCACTTTTATTCTAAAAGTGCGATTCATTCTAGAAATATCCACTAGCTTTAGGTTTGATGGTTACCAAATAATTTGCAGAGCCTGTAGGTTACTTGGCGAAACAGAGTACATATATAATAATATAAAGCTGCACATTCTAATTTTTGTGAGATATGGTGTTGGTTGCAAAAGAACACAATAACAGATAAAAAAAACAAACATGTTTTCTCAACTGCACATTTATGTTGGAATTGTATTCTTTGTGTGTATCTGAGATCGGATTCAGCGTTGCGGGTCGGTACGCACTTAATTGCGTTTTAGAACGCTTACAATCCTACCTTTTGTAGTAAATTTTAAAGTTTTAAGATACTATTCCATCGACGAGGCGAGACGGGATTGAAATTTGTACAGCGAAATTTACTCCCCTAGCGCATCTACGATGGAAATGACCGGATTGGCGAAATGAGAATTAAATATTTATAATAAACCGTATCTGTTACCTATACTTAGAGTAATAACCAAAGGTCGGAAAAAGGTGTTCCATATACATGTATAAATATAGCTACAAGTATTACTTTTTTGGATTCCGGATTTCCGAGTATGGCTTTACAGCATCGTAAGACAATACTATTCATCTAGGAAGTCAAAGATGGATTTTAAGGTAATTCTAGTGGTGCCATGTAAAAAAAACGCTGTAAATAAGCGACCTTTTATTATAGTAAACCTGCTTGGTGGAAGAAATAGGTAAGGTGGCAGTACTTCCCTAGACGAACTCTTTCACAAGGAGCTCTACTGCTACAAGATAAGTGACGTTTTTTAGATCTGCTTTAGCCGCTAGTTGTGCAATGCACAACGGGAAGTGGCCGTGCCTACAGCTCCGGTACCTATCTGAAAAACAGGGAGGGTACTGTACGTGCACCCGGGGCGGCACACCCGAGGCGCTAGCCTCTCGAAGAACCGGATGAAGTCAAGTGACAGAGGTCTGTGACAACCCTGTACACTGGCTGATCTGGGGTCAGAACCTGAACTTATAAGGTTTCTGTGCGCGCACAGGTTATAGTGGCCTTCTCGTATGTCCTCGGGGTAGGTAGGGAGAGTCACTATAATCGTAGAAAGATATGGAGATCTGCTTTAGTGTGTATGAACTTGGGACAATCGGTCCTCGGTGTAATAAAGTCAAGTCTTGTAGGCAGGCAGGGTGGAGGCGGCTAGTGCAGTGAGGATTCCATCGCTGCACTAGGTTCCTTCGCGTTTGGATACCACTTTCCACTTAACATCAGGTGGAGTGGAGTCATTTGCCTGTCAGGTATAAAAAAAAAAAAAAAAAAAAAGTCTGCAATATGACAACTTTTCAGGAGATAGGTTTAAAGATTCTACGAACGAAATTAAACGACTGTATCCAACTGGCCGATACCAAAAAAATTTGGCAAATAGATTTAGAAAATATAGTAAAAGCGGACAAGCTAGCTTTTGAGAACGGTTTTTTTTATAAAAAAAGTTATAAGCGTTTCGTTTTATTTCAAAAGATGTCGTTTTTTTGAAAATTGGGGTTAAATTGCTGTAATTTAGATTCGCGTCTTTAATGTACCAAGAAAAAAGCTGATAACATCGTTTAATATGGTCTAACGAAATGACGTGTATGTTTGTGACCTTGAAGAACGTAGGATATATGATATTACAAGATATTTAGTGATTTTAGCAAATCATTAATCTATTCAAGTAATTGTTTTAGTCTTATCATTTTGCAGATATATAAGTTACTCATTTTGATCATTGTACCGGACTGTATCAATGGGTTAATCGGTGGGTGCTAACAACGATTGAGCAAGGCCAAGCAAATGTACTTACAGCTTTTAATAATTTACTACAAAATACGTTGTCGCAAAACAGCAAAACACACTAACTGAAGTCAAGAAAAGGCGCCAAAAACAAACACATTTAAATTTAGAATTTAAATATAAAACTAAAACTTAGAGACTATAAAATATAAACAAAAGAGATTTGACTTAGAATAGTGACTTAAAGAGACTTGTCAACTTATGTCGTGCGCCTGATGGTAAGCTACATGCCTAACCTTAACAGTTGCAGTGCCACTCAGAGCTTTAAATCGCAAAGATCTGAGGGGTACTACTACCGCGTCCGTCACCCTGAGACATAAGTTGACAAGTGCCTATAATTTTAAAATTTTAAAAGGGTAAGGGTGCTGGTGGAATTACTCGCACTTAGGACTTGTCAACTTACGTCACAGGGTGATGGGCGCAGTGGCAGTGCCCATAAGATCTTTGCGATTTAGGCAAAGCTCTGAGGCGCACAATTTGATCGTCCCTTGGTATTGTAAAAAAAATTGTTTTCAAACAAACCAACGTTTCGGGCTCTTCACTGTAAAAAAACTCTAACACGTGATCAAGATATGTAAGTTGCATATAATTAGGACTTTAATTACGACGAAACCTTTGTTTAGCGCCATTGTAACGTATGAAGTTACAAGAAAAAAAATATCGCGTTTATAATTACCCCTTAATTATGTATAGTCATCACGTATGAACATTATTAAAGTAATTTGTGGAAATATGAATTGGCATCGTATTATTTACTTAGCAAAGTGGTTTTAAGTAGCAGTAGAGAACTATGGGTAGGTGATAACTGTGACATCACATGGACCGTGTATAAAAACGCGCATGATGATAAATGTTGTAGCAAGGTAGCTCGTAACTCGACCTGTGCCTTAAGGTAGGACAAGAATCTTGACAAGAAGGTTTGGCATAAAATTAGAAACATTTTTACCTACTAATATGTACACACACAGACACACACTGTATTTATTTCACTTCGTTGTAGTTGATATTAATTTTCTATTTACAATTACTATCCTGTAAAACTGTAAGGTTGAAAGTGACATTTGTAACATATTTATATTGTAATGCTGCCTTCTAAATATCATAATTATCCCGATGGGTGAAAGCCTGGAGATCCGTCACACAGGTTAATTCCTATTATGGACTCCAGTCTCTTAGAAAGGTATCTAAATATTAAGGCGTTTTATGTAAATAATTTTAATACTTTATATAACCTTTATAAAGAGATAATAAAGATTTTTATTATGGCTTTATTTCAGAACTTGTTTTTTTACAAACGAAATTACAGACATTTGAAAAATGTATACATCGTATACTATACGAATTCTATTTAGTTCAGATGATACAAAAAAACATTGGTATGTAGAAAGTACCTATCGAATACAGCGATTTTCTTATAAAATATCGAAGTAGCTTTGTGTTTTCAACGCCTCCCACGTAAAGTATCGTATGTCAAAATTGCCAAGTTTACAGGGGAGCCTTTTAAAGTTCTAAATTCACTGAAATAAGCATAACACGTGACTTTAGATTTCTCACTTTTATTCGGCAAATCTCGTAACACACGTTGAGTATCATAAAATCCTAGATATCGGTTAGATGATGTATTAGATGATCACTCTATGTCACTAACAAGCTTTGCCAAATGAAACGGAGAACTTTAAAACACTCCCCTGTAAACTTGGCAATTTCGACATACGATACTTTACGTAGGAGTTATTCTATCGTGAAAGTTTTTAGTAATCGTGTTTTATCACCTTATGCTAATCAATGCATATCCTCAATTTTACTATATATTTTTTCTAAAGTGATTGATTCAACTCTTTCACTGTTTTGCGGAATCAACATGAAAGGGTTGTAACCCTAACTAGCCGTGAACAGATTCACGGCAATGAAATGGGAAACTTCCGGTCCACAAAATTTATTAAAGAAATAATACATACATACATACATATACTTCACGCCTTTTTCCCATCGGGGTAGGCAGAGACAACAGTCTTCCACCTGCTACGGTCCTGACAGACATCTTTCGCCTCATCAACACGCATCAATGCTTTCATACACGCTCGTCGGTTAAGGGTACTCTTGACCTGGCCCTTCTTTAGGATGGCCTCAATTTGGTCACGATAAGTTCTCCTTGGTCGGCCCATACCAACTTGCCCGCTCACACTCGCCTTATAAATCTGTTTCGTCACTCTTCTTTTATTCATTCTCTCTACATGTCCGAACCATCTAACCATCCCTTTCTCTATCTTTGTCACTATATCTTCTTCCACGCCGCAACGCTCTCTTATCACACTGTTCCGTAATTTATCCATCCGAGTCACTCCAGCCATACTCCTCAAAGCTCTCATTTCTACTGCATTAATTCTGCTTTCATGCTTCTTCTGCCAAACCCAACATTCACTACCATACATAAGTGTAGGAACCAGCACCCCCCCATGCACAGCCAATCGTGCCTTTTTAGACACTTTCTGGCTGCCCATGAAGGTATGCAAGGCACCATTCACCTGATTCCCTAAAGAAATAAAGTTTAAAGAAAGGCCCTAAATGGGCCCAGAAACTGAATTACAGAAATAGATACATGAAGGCTGTAGACTTATAAATTATTACACATGATTAGCTTATTAACAGCGACTGTTGTGGCGGTCGAGCTGGGAGTGACCGTGGTACGAAAACAAAATGAGAAAGTGAAGGAAGATGGAACAATTCAAATTTAAAATTTAAATACATGTAAAAAAAAAATGATAGGATACAAGCGCAGAGAGGCGATACAAAGAGGTGAAATGACGGTGTAAGGAGGTCATACTGTCACAAACCAAAGCCATTTGAGGTCATATCGGAGTAGAGTTCCTCGTGAAAGAGTTTGTCCAGGCAAATACTGCCACCTTACCTATTTCTGCCCGCCAAGCTGTAATATGAGCATTGCTGCGTTCCGGTTTTAGAGGGTAACGGCTGGTGAAATTATAGGCACACGGGACTTGTCAACTTACGTCTCAGGGTGACGGGCGCAGTGGTTGTTTGATAACAATTTTTTTTTTTTTATAATACGTACCAATTATTCGTGAAATTTCCATCTACTTGCCAAGTTTTATTGAAATCGGGTACCGAAAAGTGCGCGAAACCGGCTTTATCGCCTATGCATATGGATTATCTTCAAATTGAAATGGGATCAATACTGAGGCACCCACTTTCCAAAAAAAAAAAAGAATCAATTCGATCCGGTCGGATTCGAACCGACGTCTTCTTGCATATGGTTCGAATCCGACCGGATCGAAGGAATTTTTTCTGAGTGTTCGATCTTTGTATTAATAATTATAACAAACTAGTGGAGTAATTTCACAAAAAATAATTGAATATCAATTCAATAAAATTTAATTAATACAGTGAATAGCGACATCTCTCGCCAGGACTGGTAGCTGTAAAGGTACTAACTGGGTGATCAATCTGTAATAGATTTCTCATAGATGGCGCTACGACTAAAAAGTCGTTGAAAGACCAAGTACAAAGACACGACGCAAGCACATAGAAAAATTCGTGAGGTCCGTTGGTTCGTTTCGTGGCTTAGTTGGTATAGCGTCTGGCACGGTATGCAAGAAGACGTCGGTTCGAATCCGACCGGATCGAAGGAATTTTTTCTGAGTGTTTTTTCTGAGTGTTCGATCTTTGTATTAATAATTAAAAAAAGAATCATCAAAATCAGTTCACAAATGCCGGAATAATCTGAAAACATATCTACACACAAAAGCAAAAAGTACAATTGAATTGAGGACCTAATCATTTTTTTAAATCGGTTCAAAAAAAAGCTCTGTAGCAGCTAAAAGTTTCATGGAAAAGAATTACCACTATCAAGTAGTATAATCCAAAACCGAAACTGATGGATGTTACATCCGTGTAACCTCATTCTACAGGATGTTCACCTTGGACATTCACGATTCGTCGCAGATTCTAACCTTTTAACTTACACCCGCTGTATCTGTGTACTTTGAATAGTAAAGATATTTTATAAGATTGGGTCCGAGGTCGCTATCTACTTTCGTTCTTTGAAGAGATGTGAATTGGTATCGCACCTCCAAGAATAAAGTAACTAAAATCGGATAGAAGTTTTGTGTGTGACATAAATAATAATAAACATTCTTCGCACGTTTTTTTAAATTGATTTTAAGTACCTAATTAAAAGATTCAGGCGTTACTTTGAGGAAATCCATGGTAATAAAAGTGAAAGTAAATTAAAATGCTATTCCGCGAAACCTGTGAAGGTTAAATAATGCAAAATAGAGCTGCGCTTGATTGAATACTTTTTCATGCAGTTAATTTTCCAACCCTCCCTCCGCATAAAATTACTAACATAAATAACACAAGCATAACTAAAGTCACAGACACCACCACCAAAAATATACCCAACACGTGTTTCGCCTCTCTACAAAGGTTCACGTTCAGCCGAAGAATTTGTTTTATCAGTTTACTACAAGTTTCATTTTTTTATTTCGCCACTTTATTATGAAGAATGCGATATTTCGATTTAATTAGGGATGTCCTCAATCAAAAGACAGCAAAGTAAGTACTAAAAATAAACGGATACGTATGACCATATTAAAGTTGTTATTATTATTAACGCACACACTCATAGCCCTGGAAACCCCGGATCACGGGTGTAATGGACACCTAAGTGTGTACATGTACAAGCATAAATTACACCCAACCTCACGAGATAAACAAATGTAATCCATACAAATATTTCTCCCGGCCTGGGAATCGAACCCGGTACCTCTGCGCAGCAGTCGAGCATTGTAGCCGTTCGGCCACGGAGGCAATTATTCGTCACGTTAATTGACATTATAAATTACATTTTAAAATGTCTGTTTTTTTAACAAGTGAAGCGACGTACAAGTCATGCGTTTGGTGGCAAGCGACACACCTGTCCATAACAGTGTAATGCCACTCAAGAGCCTTAAATCACAAAGATCTGTACCTCAGCGTCACGTTTAAAACCCGGTACCTCTGGTGACGGAAGGTGGCGACACCATACAAACTGAAAAGAAAGAACCGTTTAACCCTATATGTTCGATCTTTATGTTCATAATTGTAACTGTTTAACCCGTTCATGGACAGCAACAGTTTTCCCTAAAATGAAATATGTGAATATGATATAGTACGAAGTACCCTTCGTTAAGTTAAATGGATCTCAAAAAACCAACTACAGGCATAACAATGCGAAAGTGCTTTCTGTTTCCCGCCTACTGTTTTTCTATAGAAAAATATCAACAACTTACTGACAAATTTTATTGATCTACACACATTGAATATTTTATATTGAATCATATAAAGTGTTAAATATAAAGGTCTGATTGAAACTTAAGTTCGAATTAGAATAGAAACCAATAGAACTTGAAAAATAACACGGGTATATTCATTAGGTATAGCAAGAAAATATTTTTGACAAAAACGAGTCCTTTTACAGTTCAGTCTATGTTTTATGTTTTCGCACATACAGCCTAGTTTAAAAATCTAACAAATTCAATACAAATGTATTTATTCTCATATTACAAATTACACACAACACCAAAATAAATACTTAACATAAAGCACTAAAGAAATGAAACTATTTTTCCGGATTTAAATCGCGTATATTTGTTTTTTCAAACAAACCGACGTTTCGGGCCCTTGAAAAAACAAATATACGCGATTTAAATCCGGAAAAATAGTTTCATTTCCTATGTGTAACAATCGCAAAAACCTAAGAACTCGATAGAAAGCACTAAGTTACAAGGAAAGAAGCAGCAGAGCTCCTTGTGAAGAGCTCATCTAGAAAAGTACAGCTACCTTGCCTATTTCCGCCGCGAAGCAGTAATGTGAGCATTGTAAGGGTGCTGGTGAAATTACAGGCACATGAGACTTGTCAACTTATGTCTCAATGTGACGGGATCAGTGGCAACGACCTTCAGTACTTTGAGATTAAAAGCTCTGAGTGGCACTGCAACTGCTAAGGACAGACGCGTCCTTTACCACTAGGCGCAAGACTTCGTCGTCCCGTCGCTTGATATCAAATAAAAATACATTTGTGTGTCCTTGAACGGCATTGACTTACAATTACATGGACGTCGGGTCCGCGCTAAAAAGTGTCCGAACTTATAGGGCGTTAAAATCGTATACAGAGCGTCATTCACGCTTTAGTCTTCATTTGTTTGACTGACAGCGAAGCAAGCAAAATTAGACAGTACTGCGATGACATTATAAATTAACTTTTCATATTCCTTTACATGTCACTACGTTTAAATAGGTTGACTTGGGAGATTTTTGCGTAGTTTTTGTGTTAGACCCGTCGCCCATTTATTTGTAAGTCAATGTTGAACGGGTTAAGAAAAGATAACTTGTACCAAATGAGCCCCAAGTTACGCAGTTAAACTTGCCGGCGAAAGCAAACTGTAACACAAATTATGCAACCAACTTTCATTGTTATAATTTATCAACCAAAAATAAAGTTAATTACACACTTTCGTGGTCAGTCGGTGAATTGGTCGAAAACTGTATAATTTAAATGCAAACAGACGGTGCGTGAAGCATAAAAGTGAATGTTTTCGTCATTAAATATTAAAGATGTACCCAAATAATGTTTGGAAAAGTATTTCATTAAGTGCAAAACACTTATGTGAATGGTAAGCACTTTAAGTATTGCATGTTCCTTGGACAAAGGCTGGTAAAGTACCCACAGCCGCTGATTACAACAGAATTCTCTGATCTTTGAAGCCAGCAGCTTCAGTATTTCACGGGACAACTAATTTCTTTTTTTTATTTGGACATCTTTGTTTAAAAAACGAAAAGAAATGCGCAACGTGCTCTTCGCTCTGATTGCGTGGAAATGAAACTTATTCTGAATGAGATATGTATATAAGAATAAGTAACAAACTCTAGGGGTTGCTCTTTGTTTGTAAACATTTGTACACATTTATCATTTACAATATTTATTTCGTGGAAGAGCGTAACGGGTCACTACAACGATTTTTTTTGTCATTAAAATAAGCAACAGCTGTATAATAAATAACCTTCAATGTAAAATAACGCGTAAAAATTACTAGTTCTCTTACCGGAAAATTAAATGTACATACTGTGACTCTAGTGTAAGAATGTTAATTTCTTTGTACTACTCTCTCAACCCTTACTATTATTATTATATTACCCGATCGAAATCCGAACTCATAAATTCAAAGACGAACAAAAATTCAAGACATTGGAGATCGAAAACTGAAAAGGACCTGCGCAAACATTGCGATGCGTGGTGATGACAGAAAAAATAACGATAAACACATGGTGGTCAAAACGAATGGTAGTTCACGGTGTTCTACTAATACAACGGTTTTACTTTTTGTTTTCGGCATTTCTCTACATGATCGAATCAAAAATTAGAAGATCCGTAGAAGAACGAAAGTCACCGACAACGCTCAAAGGATTATCCGTTGGGGCAGAAAGGTTCTTGAATGGAGCCCACGAACCGGAAAGCGTTCAGTGGGATGGCCCCCTACTAGATTAACGGATGACCTGTTAAGGGCGGCGGGTAACCGATGGACGCACGTCGCGCCCGACCGTCTAGTCTGGCAGTCTTTGGGGGAGGCCTACGTTCAGCAGTGGACGTCTTCCAGGTAATATGATAATTGTGATGATGAGTACTTTTTTATGCTTAAACAGGATAGTTATAAAATTTCACATATACCCGCTCACGCGATACATGCAGCCGTAGACGCATACCACACTTAGAGGTGCCGGTGACGATTTTATACCGATTTATCGGATATCGAAGTTATAACAAGTAAAAAAAACTAATATTAATTGCTATTTCGGTAAGTACTCTCGCACACCGTAAAGTTTTTAATGCCTGGGCCTGTCATTTAAAAAAAATAAACAACTTCAAAAATACGTCACGACAATCGTGTGTGTATTGTTTGGGCTGGTGATTTCGGTGTTTATTTATTGAAAACATACCGTAAGTAGCGTTTTTTAAGTTTACCCTGAATATAAATGTTTATAAACTATACTTCAAGGAGTAATTTCATGGTAAACGTTAGAACCACTCAAACGGAATATTATCATATTTATCCAAGTACACCAAAAATTTCATTAGTGCTTTTTAAGTGCAGGATTTGCGGTGTATTAGTGCATTATATTTGAAATGTTTTTGTTGGTAGTACGGAGGGTATTTATTTAGCAATGCAGAATAATAATTTTTATTTATAAAAACTTGTATTTAAACTGAATGTTTTTCTAATTTGCGAAACCAAATAGCCGCCATTTTGCGGTAGGAGGAGCGCATCGCGTGAGCGGATACGTTAGTTCGTATTATTTTAATGTCTTATGACGTATGATGAGATGTGGCTTTATTACACAAATGTCAATTGTACGTACGTACGTTAACCGCATTCTACTAATTAGCTTATTTTAAGAGTGTTACCAAAAATTACTTTGAATAATTAAACGTCAGACATCTCGTCGGAGATCTACACAATAACTGAAACTAATCATAATGTAAACAATGCAATGGCGCAGGCGCAAGATGAGAGATGCGGCGGAAATAGCGGAAAATTTGAAATGAACTTACTATTGTTTGTTTGTGAAGGTTTTATAGATGGGTGAAGGTTTTTAAATTATACTATAGATGAAAAGATTTTAAATGTACAATGAAATCTTTGTTTGAATTAAAAGTTTATTCATAAGTACTTCTGATGGAAATTTGGGAAATTATGCTAAGGTTTTAATTGTACCAATGATCGATAGTGTCTTTTTAAATTTGAAATAACTTTTTGTTTTTAAACATATAGCAATAGTGATTAGTTAATCCTCAAGAAAGATTGTGCCGTAGATAAAAAAGCTATTATAATTGTTACTAAAAAATCTAAACTAGAATTTCTCTAAATCTCCAACAATGAACACCAAAAATCCACTAATTAACTAACCAATAATCGACACTCACCAATAATGAACACCGTGTAATTGACACTTAACAATACATGCTAAGTTTACCTTTCGGAAACACATACACAGACAAAAACTTGGTATTCCGAAGTACTTTGAGTCTATGGTATTGCTACCTTCCAACAGCAATTTATTTTTCTAATTCTTACTAATCGAACACTTTACAGTAAGAAATGAAACTATTTTTGCGGATTTAAATCGCGTATATTTGTTTTTTCAAACAAACCGACGTTTCGG
>NW_020655967.1:0-12215 GCF_003589595.1 Hyposmocoma kahamanoa
GTGATACTTACTTTGTTTGTGCTTCCACGAAGACTAAGTTATAATATTAGTTAGGATTACACATAAAAGGCCTTTAAAGACTCTCTTTTTCGATTCCTGGTATATAACATGATCTTATTGTCGTTTGATTACAGAAACATAATATTCTATTATTCTCTCCGGCTCTCTTCCTCCTCTAATCCAAGTGATGAGTTGGCCGAAGTCTGTGCTATATTAAAACATAAATGAAACAAACTTAAGTCAATTAATAGTGGCTATGTTGATCTACAATCTTTAGGCATTTTTCTTGTAATTTAAAAATTCCCATTTCATAAAAAATCTTATCTTTATTTATAAAATACGCTATGATGTTTGATGGTCTCTTCGTTGTCAAAAAAACGTTTTATCCATTCAAAGAATTTTATAAAGACCGAAACAAGTAAAAATCTGAAGGGGTTATACCGGGCTAATACGGTGGATGAAGTAAAATATCCTGACCTAATTCCAATAGTTCTCGTACCTTTAAAATTTACTAGTTCTTGGGCTTTTTTCATGAATTAAAACTTTCCAAATATAAATACATACTTATTTTTAAAATGACCATAGACCATTTCGAGCAATTATCACCGACGTGTAAGCGACAAAAAACAAATTTTACAGGAAAAGGTTTTTTTAAATATTATATTCAATTTAGTGTTATATATGAATGTAACACTAAATTGAATTTTAATATATAATAATGAATTTCGTAACCGATTGTGTAACAGAATTTTTTTTAAACAATAGATGTTAAGCTATTGTAATTTATATATTGTATTGTAAGCTTTTTTGGCGCTTACATTATTTTTGCTATCTCTATCTAACGATTTTAGAGGTTTTCAAGCGTTTAAGGTAACTCTTGCGATTAAAAATATGCAGCAAAGTGCAACACGTTTTTTGCTACTTTGTTTACAGTAAACGACGAAATAGTGATGTACTACGTCGGTTTCGATAACAAGTGGGGTTGCTTACAATACGATTTTTTAATGTTGATTCTGTCGGATATACTAAAATATAAAAGTCAGTTGAGCTAACGTTATGAAAGTTAGCTCTTGCTATAATTTCTGATTAATGTAATTTTGGCGGGAAATGTCGACGCGTCCTTGTCCGTTTAGTTTAAAATATCATTTGCAATAAAACCCCGGTTTAGGTAAAAATGTCGCTTACGATGAGGCGGCGGCTGGATGTAACATTTTAAAAGAAAAAGTTTTTTTTTTGCTTATAGTTGGCTAGTGACGACAATCGTTCTCAACCAGTGAATTTACGACAGGTGATCCACTATTTCAAACAAAACGCATGTTTCATTCGTCAAACCACCTTGCATGTGTTAAGGCTGACGGAGAGTATAAGTTCCAGTCTCGTGGCGTCAAAGCGGGCAACGACGGAATCAATAACCATTTCCCAGAATCAATGTCTAAAATATGCATATAGATTTTATGCTAATACATTACGTAAGTAGTGTACGCTGCTATTCAAGAAAGCCATCGATGTATGTACAAGTGTAGATATGACAATTTTGTCACCACTCGCCACACAGTCCGCTACTTTTACTCAACTGCACGTACCAGCTAACACAATTCAATTAGCGTTGACAAAATGCCAGTGTCGCGCCAATGCGATGATTCAGGTCGCCGAGTGAACGCTCTCGTGGTTTCATCGCCCTTTGCCTCCATTGTTACTTACCATACTTTTGTTAAAAACATTGCGCCATTTAACAAAGTCATCAAAAAATACATCACACAAGTATTCTCTTTACGTGCAATATTTTATCAAACCTAGTTGATTGATAGAATTTCAAAGTATATCGTTATAGGTTAGTTTTTGATGAGCTATTGAAAAAAAAAATACGGGACGGAACGAACAAGTCGTACGTCTGATGGTAAGCAACACACCTGTCCATAACAGTTGCAAGGCAACGCAGAGCTTTAAAACATAAAGGTCTGAGGGGGTCTGTCACTGCGCTCGACACCCTAAGACATAAGTTGATAAGTCTGTGCTTTTAATTTCATCAGCATCCTTACCTTTCTAAACCAGAACACAGTAATGCTGATATTACTCCTTGGTGGCAGAAATAGGTAAGGTGACAGTACTTCCCCGGACGAACTCTTTCACAAGGAGCTCTACTGCCACTACGATTATATTTGTATGATGGTTGGGTTTAATTTTAGGCATTTACGCTAAAACCGCGCAAAAGATTTATAATTAATACAAGTTAGTGTACGTTATGGGCACAGGCTATGGCCCGCTTGAGGGAGCGCCGCGCCACCTTCTTAGTTAGTTTTTCGATTTTCAGTTTAAGTTGTTGATAATTTCCTACCTTCGCTAATGCTTTATGTTTTTTTTGGTACGTTTTTATCACAGGCATACATTATTTTATTTGAGTAAAAATCTACTTACTTCACGATATAATCGTCGACACAGTAGCTTTTCAAATTAACGCAAAACGCAACACGCTCAAATTTCTCTAGTACGGCTATCCCCGTACTAGGGACACCGTGTATCGCGGGTGCCATGGACACACACATAGACAACCACAAATGACACCCAAACTCACCGAGAGAAATAAATGTAGGCCATACACATACTTCTCCCGGTCTGGGAATCGAACACAGAACCTCTGCTTGGCGTGGTAACCGTCCGGCCACGGAAGCAGTTAAACAACAATCAACTTTTTTTTAGGAGAAACCGTGGTTTTGTTATCGATAGTAGGGAATATCTATCAATGTCGATATTTATTTGAAACCAAATACATCAACGTCTGTGTTTGACGTAACTACGACACGCAAGTTTTGCAGAATAAGTTTCGTTCTTGCTCAAATGCAGGGTCGGTCTTGGTCTAGGTCTTGCTACAGGTCGGTGGTCTTGGTCTTGCATAAATGAAAGAACAAAACCAAGACCGGTTTTGGCCAACACTTGTCATATCCAATTTGTTCGATATAGGGCCAAACTTCGTTTATTGCGGTCTTTAAAACCGCCCACGTCTGGCTCGGGTGCTTATAAAGCACTGCTACACATTTCTGTACATCACATTGATAAGAAATTAACATGTATGTATACTTAATAATAATAATGTTCCAAACTATCACACCAGTTTTCTGGTCACACACTAGGGAAACCCTGTACCGCGGGTGCCTGGACACACACATAGACAACCACAAATTAAACCCAAACTCACAAGAGAAATTAATCTAACCCGGGACCTCTGCGTAGCAGTCCAGCATAGTAACGGTTCGACCATGGAGGTAGTTACTTTTGTTAATTTCTATGAACTGCATCTTAAGAGTCTATACAACCTCAAATGGCTTTGGTTGATTCCGCGTAGCAGCGAAAGTGTTGAATTAATCACTTCGAAAAGAATATAGTAAAATTAAGGATATACACTGATTAGTATACGGCGTGAAGAAGAAGAAGAATAAGAAGACTAAGTGTGTTAAGTTTGAATTACCTAGTATAAAATCGACTACTCCAATCATAGATATGAATGGAGAAAAGTTAGACCTTGTTAATAAAGCTGTTTTTTGGGAGTGACCTTAGATAGTAAACTTCAATGGTTTCCACATACGTCTTCCTTCCTTAGCCAACAGATTAAGCTCTGCTGCATACGCAGTCCGTAGAATACGTGAGCTTACCGATGTTGCTACTGCTAGACTAATTTATTTTAGTTACTTCCATAAGATAATGTCCTACGGGATTCTCATGTGGGGTAAAACGGCAGATTTACAAACTATATTTGTGTTGCAAAAACGAGCGATTCGTTCTATGTACCGTTAAGGTTCTCGGGTTTCTCTCAGAGAAAAGTTTAAGGAGACTGGTATCATGACTGTGGTTTCACAGTACATTTACTCAAACATTTTGTATCCCCGCAAAAATATACATAATTTCATTAAGAAAGAAGATATTCATAATATTAATCTTAGAACTAAGTCCAAACTCATGGTACCACGATTTGGTTTAACTAAGGTAAACGTTTCTTTTATGGGATACTGTACGTTTTTACTATAAGATTCCAGAGAATGTGCTAAGATTTTCATTTCCTAAGTTTAAAACTTACGTTAAAAGAATTTTATTGGAAAATCATATTACAAAATTGCAGAGTATGTGTTAGATAAAGATATATGGAAAGACAACAAGAGTCTAGATTCCACACAATTAGATTCAAAGTGTATTCATAGCATTAAAATTTATTTGAAAAGAGCAATCGAGTACAGATAGAGTTTCTTGCTCGTTCCTTTCAGAGAGGTCAGCGTAGTGTACGAGCAGTGGCTTATAAACTTGACTTACAATTGTGAAAACGCGATTCTTAAATTTTGTAGGATAGAAAAAAAACACAAACTTACCTCGAAATATTACAACAAAATCGCTATATTATATTTTCTTTTCTTTGTTTGCTCCCTCTTCCGCATTTTAAAAAAGTAATACATTATTAAAATTTCGTCTTCATCCATTTCGAGCGAACACACACTACCAGCTTCCAAACGAACATACAAGCGACTGCAGTGCAGCAAACGATTCTGTCGTGCAAACGACGAGGAGGCTGTCGTGAAACGATAAATTGTCGTCACGATCTAGTGGGAACAACTAGACACGACAGTCATCCAACGATTATAAAACGTGACGACATAGTGGGAATGCGCCCTTACAGATACAGGTATTTTTATGCCTATCTCAGGCACCAGTCTCTTACAAATAAGGTTTCATGTTAAAACTCACTGGTCAGTAAGTATTTACATAATTTTGGCTTACAGCGCCCTACGAGTCCAATATAACAACGCGTTCAGGATGTTGTTGGGGCTGCCGCGTCATTGTAGTGCGTCTGGAATGTTCGCGGAAACGCAGATTGATGGCTTCCATGCCATAATGCGCAAACGCATGGCATCATTGAGAAGACGCGTGCGCGGCAGCTCCAACAGCCTCCTGGCCACGGTGGCGGAGAGGCTGGACGGTCCTTTTTTGGAGGCGTGGGATGCCCTTCATAAACCTGTGTACGTTCTTATAAAATAATATATATTTATCTATAATTATTACTATTTGTTAAATATTCTTGTACTAACATAGTTGATAAGTGCCTGTAACTAACAAATGATATGGATTAATTTCTGAAGTAAATGATTTTTGATTTTGATTTTTTTTTTGATTTTGATAATTTACTTTGTATGTTGAGAGAAAATAAATAAATAATAATAATTATTATTATTATAAATTTAGAAAGTCCATACCCCAAATCGACCCTACCGGGAATCGAATCCGGTATCTCCACATCTAGGGTCGACAGTGCAAACCGTTAACTTACTGAGGTTCTCAAATGTAAATCGATTATGAACTGGCAATCGGTATTATCTCAATTTTGACAACTTTACACGATGCAGAAAAAAATTGTTTGCGTCGTTTATTAAATAAAAATACGTCGTTTTTAAATATTTTTATTACACATATACTACGTATTTTTATTTAATAAACCAGATGCTATATAAATGACGCAAACAATTTTTTTCTTCATCGTGCAAAGTTGTCAAAATTGAGATAGTACCGATTGGCAATTCACAGTCGAAATATTAATTATTAAATGATGATATTATGAATGCGTTAATTTAGATAAATATATTTTACTCTTTTATAGACTTCGTGACTAAATGTTTTGCATTTTACCAGAAATTACAAAGTCAAACTAACAAAAACAGACTCAAACTATAAATTATAAGGTAATGTCACCACACCGGGCACCGTGCTTGGCGGTGGATCGCCGTCAGACCACATAGCTGCCCGTGAAATGCTCTCGCGCAAAAACCGCCACACACGACCGGGCACGGACGGACACTACCTAACAACGTAACTTTTGCGTACACTGTATTTTTTATACAGAAAAGACAATATAGAAAACTAAATATAATTTATGAGTTTTGAGACTTGTCAACTTAAGTCTCAGATTGACAGGCGCAGTGGCAGCGTCCCGCAGATCTTTGCGATTTAAAACCCTGAGAATCACTGCACCTTCTATGGACAGGCGTATCGCGTCGTATCATAATTAATTATAACTTTTTTATTAAAAAAAAAAGGACAAAAGTTCGGGGAATTACATCTATTTGCCAAGTTTTATTGTAATGTGTTCATCCTCTAGTTTGCCACCCTTAGATGTGGAATATATTCTTGAAATTTAAATGGGACGGATACTGAGTTACCCTCTTTCTAATAAAAAATAGAATCATCAAAATCGGTTCACCGACGCCGGAGTAATAACATAACATACACAAAAAGCACAATTGAATTGAAAAGTCCGTTATAAAACAATATTTATTGTAACTTCTGCTGCTATTACAATCTAGATAAATCATAAACATTATATAAGCAATTATTTACATTGGAATTTATTCTTGAAAAGTTTGATGATTTTTTAATGTTCCACATCACGCAAAGATCGAGTTTGATCGCAGACACTTCACGTATCTGACTAATATTTTGACTGAATTGATAATAAGAGCTCATGGGTAATGTGACATACATATGATGGTTAACGTAAGTTTTAATTAATGAAAACAATAAATAATCTAGCACAGTTAAAAGGATATTTGTTCATAGTACACACAAACATATGTTATCATTAGTCAAAAATCTTTTATCGCATGACAGTCATAAAAATAACACGAAACTACAAGAAACAAATTACATATATGTGTAAAACTTTATTACTGTCACTACCTGTGTTTAAACAAAATAATTAATTAGTAGATTCAGGCGTTACTTTGCGGAAGTCCATGTTAATAATAATGGAAGTATATTAATTTGCTACTCCGCGAACCCAGTGAAAGTTAAATCGTGCAAAATAGCTGCGCTTGTGTTGAATATTTTTTTATGCAGTTAATTATCCCACCCTCCCTCCGCATAAAATTAATAAAATAAATAACACAAGCGCAACTATAGTCATAAACCGTGACCAAAAATATACCCGACACGTGTTTCGTTTCTTCACGACGCATCCTCAGGGGCTGTTGACTGCTCGACGCTCGGCCCCAGAGTGAGCTCGTTCCGAACCCCCAGTGTTGCTATTGTTGAAACCTGAAAATACTCGTGATGATGGAAAATTCAATTGTTCATAAATTATAGAACCCCTGTTGTTGTTGTCTGGGTGTCTTAGAACAGATGGAAATAATTAGGTAATTACTTCCATTTTTATTAACAAAATAATTATCAACTAATTTCGTTTGTAGAATCTTTAAACCTTTCTCCTGAAAAATTGTCATTTTGTAGAGGTGGTGGCGCAACAGTACTGAACTAGTGAAATAGAACTTAATTCATATTTAAACATTATATGTTGTTTAAATATCTTTTCGAAGCACTGAGGAATTGAAAGAGGCTGGATGCTATATTTACGTTATTTATTATACATTAAATATTTTATCTGTTTATAATACTGTAAGTGTTGGTTTTTTTTTAATTTCATTAATATACTTATATCTGTTAAGTTTATTATTTCACTCCTACTTTCTCTCTTGCAAAGTTTTTTTTTTATAAAATCAAGTGACGGCACAAACAAGACGTGCGCCTGATGGTAAGTTACATGCCTGTCCTTAACAGTTGCAGTGCCACTCAGAGCTTTAAATTGCAAAGATCTGAGGGGCACTGCCACTGCGCCCGTTGCCCTTCTAAACCGGAACACAGTAATGTTGACATTACTGCTTGGCGACAGAAATAAGTAAGGTGGCAGTACTACCCTGGACGAACTCTTTCACAAGAAGCTCTACTGCTACTAAATTGTTGCCCGCCCGTGACCTTTGTTCTCACTGCCTTGGGTTGGCTGGAAGAGATCTCGTTTAGAGAACTACCTTTGTATAATTCATTTTTCTGTTGTATTTTTAGTGCAATAAAGAATATAAAGAAGCATGTGCAGTTACGTCTTCAGTCCGAAGCCATAGCTCATCACTATGGATGCCATTTTTTGCAGGCAAATGGAGACATCTAGACGTTTCTTGTTAGTCGCAACCCTAGTATGATCTGTCATTTAAACCTGCAATCCATCACGGCCAGTTAATCAGATAACAGATCGATATAAGAGGTGCCGTTCATCACTCTATCTTCTTTAAGCAAAAAAAAAGATAGAAAAATAACTATGAGCAATTGATGTATTTAGTAGAGGTATTTTACACGGTCTTTTGTCAAAAGGTTGCAGGTTTGACATATGAGATACAGTCTTGCGACTGGGATAGTATGACCGGTAATGAGATATGATTATACCTTTTTTTTATACATTGTTTAAACTTTTTTATAAAAAATACCGACCTCAAAAGTGTGTTCTTTACATCTGTTTGCCAAGTTTTATTGTAATCAGTTGACTCAAAGGGGGTAAAATCAAATAAACTGGATTCATCCCCTTAATTATCACCCTTAGAGATAGAACGTTTTCTTCAAATTTGAATGAGCCCACTACTGACCCCTTTCCAACAAAAACAGAATCATCCAAATCGGTACACAAATGTCGCGGTAATCGGGCAAGAACCGCCTCCTTTTTTGAAATCTGTTAAAAAACCGACTTCAGGTCTTTTTTTATGATACCAAGTGACAAGACGAGCAAATCGTGCGCCTGTTGTTAAGTGACACACCCGTCCTTAACAGTTGCAGTGCCACTCAAAGCTTTGAATCGCAAAGGGAACACTGCTACTGCGCCTGTTACCCTGAGTCTAATGTGCCTGTGATTTCACCAGCACCCTTACCCTTCAAAATCGGAACGCAGTAATGCTTATATTACTACTTGGCGGCAGAAATAGGTAAGATGGCAGTACTTCCCGGGCGGACTCTTTCACATGGAGCTCTACTGCTACTAAAGTCTTTGCTATGCGCTTTTGCTGTGTCCATTGCATCTTTATCCATGACAATGGAAATGCAAGTGAAAGTCCTTGTTCAAACGAATCATATGAGCCCCAACACAACGTAGCTGCTATAAGCAGCTAGCAAATAGCAAGCAGTAACGTGAGCATTACTGTGTTCCGGTTTTAACTGGTAAAAGTGTTGTTGAAACACATGCACATGCGACCTATGTCTCAGGGTGACGGGCTCATGGTGAATTTACAAATGAAAACACTCAAAGATGCCCGAATTTGAAGCCACGAACTCTACTTAACAGACGGCAAGTGAAATCATTAGTCTACCACGGCTTTTCAACAGAACATAGTCATTGGGTATCTAGAAATTAAGATGTTATTGTTCCGAGTACTATAAAATTTTCAATCTAAAGAAATGATGACCTCGGTGGCTTAACGATTTACACTGTGAACGGGAGGTCTTGGATTCGATTCATGGTAGAGTTAGTTTAGCAAATACACTTTAATTAAATTTGTATTGAGTTTATATTCAATTGTATTTTGTGAAATCACTCCACCATTCCATCCGACCGGATTCGAACCGACGTGTTGTCGCAAACCGTGCCAGATGCTATGCGTGGCTTAGTTGGCATACCAAGTAAGCCACGGAACGAACCAGCGGGCCTCACGAATTTTTTTAAGTGCTTGTTATCGGATCTTTTTATTTAGTTTTCAACGACTTTTTAGCCATAGCGCCATCTATGAGAATTTTATGAAAGATCCGGCCGGATCGAAGGAATTTTTTCTAAATGTTCGATCTTTGTATATAATTAAATAGACTACTTAGAGACTAGGTAACTGGTGTGGGTGTCTGGCTACATTATTATTATTATCTATTTTAAACTCTTGCCTCTCCCAAGGCCTAAAAGATTTATTTTGAATGATTATGATTACTGTTAGGATGATTGAGCACGTATTTTCTACAAAGCTTCTTCCAGATTTTCATCCCCATGGGCTTAAGAATTTGCCCCCACGTAAAGGTGTTTCTTTATAAATTCAACTGAGATGTTAAAGTACAGGAGTGCGATCACTCACTTAAGGGTATTTAAGATAACATTTAGCATAATCCATTAGATTTTTCGCTGAATTTGCTGTAAGGGTGAGTTAGGCGCGGAAATTCAGCATGTGTTATATATTCAAAACAAACACTATGTTGGTAGGCTAAAAATTCTTTTATTTTTTCCTTTTTTATAAGCACTGATAAAGTACATTATAAATGCATTACAATCTAGTTAAATACAAGACTAAATAAGTAATTTACATTTCACTGAAACTAATAAATACACTGGCAATTTTCTTATTATCTATTAAGGCGAGGACACTTGTATCAAGTGGTCTTTTTATTCAGTTTCACTATTTAGTTTAATCATACACTATCACTACACTAGTTCAAATGATTTTGTCCGTTTTAAACGTTTTATAATAACTGTGTGGTCAAGGAGTTGAATGACCTCGACGTTCACGTGTTGGTGAAATCTGCGTTGGTAGGCTTCAGCGTAATTCTGAGCTATCTTGTCTACGAATTCCATTTCCAAGTCTCGATGGAGATCTTCGTTTCGTACATACTAAGGTGCATTTACAATGTTCCTAAGTACTTTATTCTAAAAACGTTGGATAATATGCGTACTGGTCTTTGCGGTGCAGCCCCAGAGCTGTATCCCTATAGGTCCAGACTGGCATTAGGACCTGCCTGTACAATAGTAGTTTATTGCTTAAAGATAGCGTGGAATATCTGCGAAGCAGCCAATACATATTTCTGTAACGAATGTCTAGTTCTTCTCGTTTTTTCTTGACGTGGGCTTTCCAGTGAAGCTTGACGTCATGCCAAGATATTAAGCAGGATTCTCGTATGGTATTTGTTTGTTGTTGACAAATACCGTGTGATACATAGGTTTCTTATAGCTAAAGTCTATACGCGCTGACTTTGATTCGTTAAGCTTAATGCGCCAAATTTTTTTGTCCATTCGTAGAATACGTTCAAAGAATGCTGCACTTTTTCTGTTGCTTCATCTTACGTTTCCAACTGCCGTTATTGCTCTGTCGTCAGCAAAGGTGGCTATAGTGCTGTTTTCTAGATATGGAATATCAGCAGTTGAAAAATAGTCATGTTGTAGTTGTGACCGAGTGTGGTTCTTTGAAATTTTTTATCGTTTGTCACAAGATTTAGTTACTCGCGAGAACTTAGGATCCATTTGTCTTGCAATGGAATATTGTAGTAGGTACATATACGAGTATGTACCTAAAGTACAGGGTCGTATCATTGGTATGATGTCCCCCTTCCTAAAAGCCTCCCCCCATCGACACCGTCAAGACGTTCTCAAATTAGATTGCATTTAGAATATTGATGTCTACATATAATACCTTTAGGTATATAAAATATATTATAAAAGCGTCTCTCTTGGATTGAAATTGATTTTGTTATGTCTGCGAAAAGGTTATTTATTACAATAATGAAACGAATAAGGAATTGAAATGAAAATAATATGCTATAAATAAGAGAAAATAGCAGGCTTGTCGCTAAGGAAGATTCGCAATGTCAGGAAAAGTTCCTGTCTGGCTATAATTGCTGTCAAATTACATTTTGACTCTTGCCATGTCGCGTTATTTTAAGAGAACTGTCTCGCGAGTGAATTATGAAAACGAGATGTGATATTAAAAAAAACTTTATTACATCTCTAAATTCGAAATTTATTTTAAAATTTACCATGTATTTAAATTTTTATTGAATTGATATTCAATTATTTTTTATGTGAAATTACTCCACTAGTTTCTTATAATTATTAATACAAAGATCGAACACTCAGAAAAAATTCCTTCGATCCGGCCGGATTCGAACCATCGTCTTCTAGTATACCGTGCCAGACGCTATACCAACTAAGCCACGGAACGAACCAGCGGACCTTACGAATTTTTCTACGTGTTTGTTGTCGTATCTTTGTATTAGGGTTTTTTCAACGACTTTTTAGCCGTAGCGCCATCTAAGAGAAATCTTAAGTATTTCGTATTTACCGTGTACTTTTCGGTGAAGAAAAACGTCCTGAGGAAACGTGCACACATCTGCAAAAGCAATTTAACGATGTGTGTGAAGTTCCCTATCCCCACTGGGCCCGCGTTGGAACAAGTACTCCCATTGTAAAAGCAGGTCAGTGCCCAGAAGCCCCTCTTTCTACATAGTTTTGATTATAGTGACCTTACCTACCGACCCTTAGGGTACACGAGAGGGGCACTATTAACTGTGCGCGCACAGGATCCTTATAAGTTCAGTTCCGGTTCTCGAGAGGCTAGTACCTCGACTGAGCTCACAAAACCGGCAAAATAGAAAATGTACGATCAGAAGGCAAAGTTACT
>NW_020655968.1:0-15685 GCF_003589595.1 Hyposmocoma kahamanoa
GGGGGCGGCGGCGCGGGCGGCGCGGCGCACACGGCGCAGAAGGCGCCCTCCGCGCCGCACGCCGGCAGCGCCGCGCCGCTCGAGCGCAGGTACCTGCGCAGCCGCAGCCGTTAGCCACACCCACAGCGCGCTTCTCAGAATCGGTCAACGGTCGGAGGAAATAACTGAACGTCCAAGGTTGAACTAGTACTTAAATAGAGTAGAAACAAGTAAGTGTGTGGAGTCGGCGTAATCCACAATTTCCGTAATAAACTAGTAAGTTAATGTATTGAGTGAAAAGTCTACAATACGGATCTCAATAATTATCTGCGGCCGACCGCCAGTGAAGCGCGGTGTCAGCTGTCTTTATGAGCGTTTACGTGTGCAATAAGTAGGTTGTTGAGTTAATAACTTTTTTATATACAAAAATCCGGCCTCAAAAGTTTGTCAAATTACTTCTCTGTTTAAATTTTTATTGAATTGATATTCAATTATGTTTTGTGAAATTATTCCACTGGTTTGTTATAATTATTAATACAAAGATCGAACACTCTGAAAAACTTCCTACTTCTCTTTGTCAAGTTTTATTGCAGATGACAGGAAAGTGCGCGAAACCAGATTCATCCCCTAGTTTGTCACCCTTAAACAACAAATATTTTCTTCAAATTTAAATGAGACCAACACCCCAGCAAAAACAAATCATCGAAATAGATTCACAAATGCCAGGGCAAACACGTAACATACACACAAAAAAAAAAATCTCAATTGAGAACCTCCTCCTTTTTTTGAAGTCGGTTAAAAAATGTTGTACGGTGCAAAAGCTGTAACGAACTGTCTGAGCGTGCAATATCTCAAAATATAGGAATATTTTGTTAAAACCCACCCATATGTACAAGTCCCCTGCAGAACTTCTTCGAGAGAGTTCAACCTTAACCACGTGTATTTAAAGGGCGCAATCGTTTACAAACAAATTTAAATCTGAACGTTATCAACGGTCCGCACCACTTGTGAATCATACGACGCGACGTGTAAAAATGGCAAGGACATCCATCATACAGATTTTCTTTAAATATAGACAAAATGTAAGTTGCCATAAAAATGATAAGAAACATCTCACCAATGCCGAACGTGTTCCTGGTGCACTTGCCCATTCTCCACGGTGAGGTGCGGCAGCAGCGTCTGCTCGTACGGTTCTCCGCCATCCTCCACCGCCACGTGGATGCCTTCCATTAAGTCCTCGGGCTCGCTGAACTCGCCCATGTCCTCCAACTGATCGCAACAACCAATTCATTCACAGACTTTTTTATTAAACCTTTCGACAATAGCAACTTTTTCAGACACATCTATTTTCTTTTCTTTTACATTACGTTGTTTTTCTATTCAAATTCAATCATTTAAACCAACTCATTTCGGTCTGACGTCACGACTTGTGTCGAGAAATGCCGATACCAAACTTATTTGAATTTGTGTGTTGTCAGTTATTATGTACAATATAATATCGTCAGTTTAAAGGTAAAACCACATAAGTGACATTTCTAAAAAAGTCTATATATACAGCTATGGTAAGAAAATCACTATCTTTATGCAGGTGAAACTCAATAACAAAAAAACCTATAAACTTAATATGTTGCTTTATCTGCAGAAAGATGGTGATTTTCTTACAACAGGTACATAATTTGGAGATTTTTGTGGATTTGTGGAATGTCACTTATGTGGTTTTACTTTTAAGCAGACGATATTTTAATTAGCTAACAAATCATAAATTTTATTAGAAAATACTGTTTATGGAAAAGTACATACGAGAGATATCCTATTATTTAAGAAATAATTAAAAATAAATCGAAATAATGACTAAAAAGTTCTAAATAGCACGCGCCTAAGGCCATTAAAGTAAAAAACAAAACCTGACACTAATTAATTCATCAAACTTAATATCGGTTTTTATTCAGGAAGTACGTGATACGGGCGATAAATTCCTAGGCGGGATTTTCAAAACGCAATTTTACTCTTTTTTTTCTCAACAACTGCTAGTTAAAAAAATATGAATATGATGACTAAACATGCGCGTACAAAGTGAAATTTTAACGTCTTCACAAAAAATTTTAAAAACTCTTCATGAGTGACCCTGTCAGCTTAAAATAGATTTTCTACTTATTAGACTTTTACTTTCCATAATTGGTCGAAATAAATATTGTCAATAGTAAGTGCGCAGAAATATCTAAACGATCAAAGCCTAGAACTCATTTTTTTTAAGAGAAACTGCATTATGAGTAATACCGTTTCATAAATTTGACACTTTCGAGTTAAGTATTACACATTTTGGATTAAAAAATAATTTGGTACGGTATGGTGTAACGCGCTGGAGTTGTGAACTTATTCACGCATTGTTACGACTTCCGAAAAATACTAACCTTAGAATTAGAATGTGCCTCCTTAATGTGCGCTTCGCACTGTTTCTGTTTGCGGAAGGGCTTGTTGCATTTGATGCAGCTATATAACTCCAGCTTCTCCAGCGTGTCGTACAAGTCTGCCTTGTCGGCCTCCGTCGTCGGCACGCAAGGCACGGGTTCCTTGTCTATACTCGCCATCGAGTATTGCACCTGGAAACAATAACAATAATAGGTGAATTGCATAAATGCATTCGCGCAATTTGCGGCGCTAAACCAGATGACACATGCAAACCCTTATTCAAAAAACTCAATATACTACCTCTTGCCAGCATGTACATATGTTGGAGACATCTGTGTGTTTGTCAAGACTCACTCATTTCATTTATGAATCAATTATACCATTCCATTCCATAATTACTACAAGGACGTACTTTTAACTACAATTGACAAGATGGCTTTTGACACATTGATTCTATAGTAATAAAGAATATTTCGAATTTACAAATACTAATTAACATTGTATTAAAATGCACTTAACTGTCGAGTTCTTAGGTTTTCGCGATTGTTACACATAGGAAATGAAACTATTTTTCCGGATTTAAATCCGCGTCAAAGAACATATAGCTGATGTCAAACACCGTCGCGTAAACAAGTCTGCAGTCTGCAAGCATGTCATGGATAAACCTACACATTCAATGAAGTTTGACAAACCCCAGGTCCTTGCAAAAGAAGTCCGTTATCTACCCCGGATGCTGCGAGAGGCCATTGAAATGAAAAAACATCCCAATTTGAACAGGGAAGATGGTTTCTCCGTACCACCAGTTTGGGATCCAGTATTTCCTCTAATGAAAAATCCCAAACAGACATAAGACTGCAGTACTAATTAATATGTTTTAGTTTATTCTAATTTCTGTTAATAATAAATTAAACTTAATAAAAATTCATTCAATAAAATAATTTGTAAAACTTAATGTAGCGTAAATTGGAATGATTTCTTTGTAAAATTAAAATAAGGTATTTAATTAATAACTATTGCAACTATAGTGAAAAAATAAGGTTGGTTTGCATTAATATTAGACATAACTGGTTGAAGACTGTACCACCTCAGTCAACCGTGACCATGGGACCTGTAAAGGGCCCGAAACGTCGGTTTGTTTGAAAAAACAAATATACGTGAATTAAATCCGGAAATATAGTTTCATTTCCTAATAATAATAATAAACGTTTATTGCAAAACATGTTGTTACATTTAGGTCTTATAATAGTTGATGAAGTATCAAACATGTACCCTGTAAGGGTGTAGCAATGTCAATTGTACATTTTAAAATATTATAATACATTTAGAATACTATTAAATATATTTGAATATTATTACAATTATAATAATTAAATTCAAGCTAATATATTCCGAAAGTTAATAAATCAATTGTAAGAAATGAATGTCAAAAGAATGTCAAAAGGAATGTAGAGCCTAAAAATCTAAAGTTTTTATAAAACATTAATCGTCAAATTATTTTAGTATTGCATAATAGTAATACATTAATAGTAATATTATTCTCATACATTTATTTCCTATAATCCTATGCAATTAACTGTACAAAAGATATAATAAATTCCACTACATTTGCACACTTGCTTGCAGGTTGAATACATTGTATCTAAATAAATTTAAGATCTGTATATTTACCGTATTCTGGCAAATAAACGTATTCTATTCTATTCTAATGACTTTGTTATTAATTTTGTTCAGAGGGAGAGTGGGAATTTCAACTGCATAAAAAATCAACTAAGTTTGTATGATTTAATATTTACATCTCTCAACCACAGGCCGTGGGTTCAAATCCGGGTTCGCACCTCGTTTCTTGGCGATTTGAAATTTATTTAGATGAAGGAAAACTTCGTGATGAAATCTGCACGTCGAAGAAGGATCATAACCCTCGGAAAAAAGTTGTAGAGTCCCCAACGTGAGAGGAGATTCGTGCCCAGCAAGGGGGAGTATAAATGGTTTGATGATAATCTTCACTGGGTTCGCGAGGTAACAAAATAATTTACTTCAATTTTTAATAAATATGAATTTCAGCAAAGTAACGCATGATTCTATTAATTGTCAAACACTGGCATCAGTGTTTTCATACACGTCTTTTTATTCTTACTATTATTAATTTGATCTTTTTTAACAACTTCCTAAATCTGATTTTTGTTTCAACTATTCCAAGCACAAGTCCGATCATGTGTTGATTACTGCTGCCACTATGAAATGGCTCTGCTAAATACCAAATGGCCACCTTGGATTCAATAGACAAGCGCGGCAAGAGGCTTATTGGGACACGGATTTAGTAGAGGCGAAGCTGCAGAGCCTTGAACAACGTCGTAAAGTTGCCTGCTTATCGGTATTCTACAGGATATATCACGGAGAGTGTGCGATGGAATTGCATGATGCCGCCTTCCCCCCATTCTATCACCGGGGGACTAGGCGTAGGCTTGGGTTCCACCTCCACACCTATGTTGTGGATATTCCAAAGATTCGCACGAAACGTTACGCTTCCACATTTATATGACGAACGGCTATGGAGTGGAATTCCCTGCCTGCAGACTTGTTCCCCGAACTCAATAACTTGGGCCTTTTGAAAGCGAGAGTGAATAGGCACTACTTAAGTGTGCATGCTACATTGTCGACCTCATCGTCGCTTCGTGCACGTATTTACTTACAAAAAAATTTAATTATTTTCAAACAAAATGCATTTTAGGAAATAAAACTATTTTTTCGGATCTAAACCGCCTATATTTGTTTCCTCAAACAAACCAACGTTTCGGGCCGTTTGCTGGTCCTATGGTCACGGCTGTATGAAACCACGTGACCAAAACTATAGGACCTATATAGGGACTGAAACGTTGGTTTGTGTGAAAAAAAAACAAATATACGCTTATTGTGACCTAAAAAAATTGTCTCTTTTTTGCTATGAAAGACATTTTAGCTTTCCCAAGTTCATTGCTCTTAATGTTTGCTTTGTTAAAGAAACTCTTAAGTTATCTAAATAAAAGAAATAAAACTGAGATTTAATACTCATCACAACACATTTACAATGGAAATAGAGACCAAATAAAGCCCACTTACCTTATTGGAATACAAAGTCTTATCGCTAGAGGTGTACAGGATATGTTTGTCGATGCTCTGGTACATGGTCTTGGGTACAGTGTTCTCTAGAGACAGCTCTACGATCGAATCTGGCAACGTCGCTACGTTGTCTACTATACACGTGCTTGTCATCTGAAAAAATATATCATGTGTTTGGCATCACAGTACATTTACTCAAATATTTTGTATGTCCGTAAAAATATACATAATTTCAGTATGGTCGCAGATGCTTATAAAATTAACCTTAGAAGTAAGTCCAAACTCATGGTACCATGATTTCATTTAACGAACGTAGACGATTTTTATGTGTTAGATAAAGACTTATAGAAAGACGATATAACTGTAGATTCCACACAAATTTCATTCAAAGTGTATTCCATAGCATTTAAGTTTATTTGAAAAGAGCAACCCTAGAGTTTCTTGCATGATCTTTTCGGGAAAGTCAGCACAGTGAACTTGAAACTTTACGTTGTCAAGTGTAAATTTATTTTTTTCAAACATGGTCGGAAATGTTTGCATTACTTTTAAAAAACGAACATGGGAAGTTTGTCTTTTATGGACCGTGCGAGTTCTTCTCGGCCAATGCCTGCAAACTAAGTATGAAAATCCATGTCCGCTGCTCTAAACTTTTAATATATCTACTACAACAATGAACTATGTAAACAGGCAAAATAAAAAGTTATACAGCTAGACGCCCAAGGGTTCGTAATTGCGAGAATCAAAAACACCTACCGCTTACTTTAAAGAAAGGCGGTAAAATATCTGTGAAGTGATTTGGTATTCTTCTGTTTTTTCATATTTCTTGAATTTTTATCGCAAAAATAAGTTCTAGTGAGAAGAGCGATAACGAAAATACAGTAATGGATTGTACTCCGCCTAATGTAAAATAAGAAGTAATATTAGTCAAAATAATTTACTTTTAATATTAATTAATATTTTTCTTTTATTTTTTCTGTTATGCATCTTCCTCTCTTTAGTCTTTTATTATTTCCTTACATTGTTTGAGAAAAGCACTATAAATGCTTCGACGGGAACGGGGATTGCTTGACTCGTATCATTACAAGGCACTCGGCCTTGTAACACATGGACGACCAGCAATCCCTTACTTCTCAGCCTGTGCAATAATGTACTATTGATTACCTATGGAATAAATGATTGTTTGACTTTGACTCAGTCAGCGGGGACCACAACAGGCCCGGGCGGTCGTACCTTGTCAATGGCCAGGTCGGGCACCGGCGGCGGCACGGGGTTCTCGATGATGATGGCATGGTGCGGCTCGTAGTGCTGCTTCAGGTGCTGGTAGAACTTTAGCTGCTCCTCGCCGTAGAACTCGCCGCACAGCTGGCAGATCAGGATCGCTCGCATCTGCAATTGCATATTTCTATTGGTTGTATTACTGCTGACTCTCCACTGTGCAGAACCTTACTCGAGTAAGTATGGCATATTTTTCAACTTCTGTTTTAGTAGTTCGATTCTGAGGTAAGTACCTACTTGATAGAACAATTAGGTAGATGAATTAATTGTCCTTAGGCTCTGCCACCAGCAGGAGTTTTACATTTTATTTAGATTCAGTATATGTAAAATGACTTACCTAAACAAGACCTGTGTTACAGTGGTTTTCGTTATTGCCATAGATAAGACAATAATATATATACTAGTAAATATCTATCCACATCTACACTCTACACACATCTATCCATTCTCATATAAAGAAATGTTGCACTCATAACTACGCTTATTTTGATTCTTAACGTTGATCAATATATAGTACAAATAAACCCGCGACGGGTTTGTAATAATATTCGAAAAGGCCAACAGATGGCAGATGTTACATTTTTGTTAAGATTAGGTACCTAACCTATGATTATGATTATGTATATACAATAACATAATAAAATCGCAAAGCAGCGGAGTATATACTTTTAATATTTTAGAGTAAAAGTCAGTGCTAAAACGTTGTTTAGTTCCGAGAATAAATACAGACATGCCATCTATATAATTCATTGCAAACTAACAAATCAAAAAGTATAATCATTGAGAAACCTTCAAATTGTTATCTTTTTAACGACAGTTTACTATTTTCACCAATTACATTGAAATGTAAATTAATTTTTATTAAACATTCCTAAAATGTTGTTTAAATAGTTTTGCATTTCTTTTTTATATTTTGTACTTCTTATTTAGTATGACATACCTCAAATTTCCAAGATTCAAAACTTTATATTTTTTTAAATTTATCCTAGTGTCGCAATCTACAGTTTTAAACATGCACTAAAGTTAATTTGTATGAACTTATATCCCCATGGCATGGAAACGAACCTCTTGTGCGATATGATGAGTGTCTTCCGGCAGGTGCTCCTGATGCTGCACGGCTGTCACGAAATTGTCCGGCAGGATCTCCTCTTGCGGCATCTCATCCGCGCAGTTAATTACAACTACGTCTTGCTGTAACGTCAAGTACAAATTGAAACAGACGGCAATATGCAAGATGTAACACAAGTTTTAATGTTTTCTCACTGTGCACTTTCTGTAAATATTACTAGTTCTTGTCCCTGAAAACCTTAGAGACGGGTGTTATAGTCTAGTTGTGTGCAGCTAAGGCTCTGTGTGTGTAATAGTAATATTTATGTAGTAATTCTTTTATGCTAAATGTTTAGTAATCTTAAGTTGTATTTTGTTTGTTGTAAATATTGAACACTACATTACACGCACTTATATCTATGTATGTATGTATGAAATTAATTATTTAAGTATTCTATACATATAAGAGAACACACTACAAGAACGCAACACATTACATTACAGAAATATTTACTTAATTTATTTTTGTTTATATACGTGACACACACGTCCGGTACTCACTCGGTTTTAGGGTCTACAGAAAGTCAGCGTCACAACCTTTTCTCGGCGGTGACGTTAGCCGAGTGGATCTTTTTACATACGCTACAGCTGCACAAATGACATATACTTTAATTGCGTTAATTTTATTAATGTTTCCATTGTTGATATTACCTATTATTATAATTTTATTTTTATTCAATTTTTTAATTTTATTTTAATTTTTTGTTTTAATTTAGCTTTACATTTTTTTATCTTTCTTATTGTGTATTTTTGTGTTGCGGCGTAGAGTAATAAATGATTCCTACTCTATTCTATTCTCGTAATCTTGGCAATGTTAAAATTGAAATAATGTGTTAGATTTCTTTAACATGACGAGCTGTAGAAAAATAGCAGCGGCTATGTGAAACTCGGTCATTGTTCTCTATAGTCTATAGTATAGTTTATATGTGGTGTGTGATGTTTGCGGAGTCGGAGTCGTTGATATACCACCCATTCGCACTAAGCGCTTTGCTTCCTCCTTTCCGATACGTACGGCAAACGGCTCTATCTGTGCTTACCGAAAAGTACAATTTGGGGCTATTCAAGGCTAGAGTGAATAGGTATTTTTTAGACAAACGCTTACCACCGTCGCATAACATCAGGTGAGATTGTAGCCAAGCGTGTGTCTATTATTTATAAATAAAATGTAATATTATTAACTTTCGTCTGTATATTTTGCTTTTCCATGGATAAGATCAGATTGTGGAATCATTCAATGTGTTTTTGAAGATATTGTTAGTCTGGTCTAGAAAATGTCATAACTATTCAAGGTGATGGACCAATCCCTTGAACAAGTATCATTAATATTGACCCACGTTACTAATAAAATATTAACTGATTTATTAGATTCATGTGACACGCCAATTTGATATTTATAGTATTGTAAAACAATGTTAAAACTCTCTACACCTATATAATAAACGAGTCCTGTACCCCACCTACAGTAGGGTCGGGCTCAGTTGGGCGAGTTTACGGGGTGTGCTCATGCTCTTCGGTGGCACAACAGTTAGTACTATGAGCGCTTGATGAGGAGGTTGATTCCCGATTTGGGCCAATTTAAGAAACGAACATTTCTAAGTTGGTTTTGGTCTGAGTATTCTGGGTTATCGTTGTTTTGGTATTTATACTACAGGAAATTCGGCAGTAGTTTGGCATTTTTTCCCACTAAATACTGGAAAATGGAATCTAACGAGAGACGGTTGAGATACAACAACGCCTTGGAAGTATGCCTTACATTTTTACAATTGTGAGATCTTGTACTCGTAATCCATTACGCCTTTGTAAATTACTTCCATGCGATGGCGTGCAGACGCTTCGGGCTTCGCCCTCCTCGGTCCTCGGCCTATGGCCTCGGCACTTACGACTTTGTTTCAAAAAAATTTAAATAGATCTTTAATGGCGCCCATATTTAAAAATTGCGAAAATATATTTTCACCACTAATTATTATCAAACAATCTTAGAAATATTTCCGTGCCAATTTTCAATCCGAGCAAAGCAAGTTTTTACAACAACCATTTACATAAAAAATTACGGCTATATCGAAAAACGGATCGAATTAGAAGACATTTTTATCTATCGCAAAAAAGTTTGTACGGCAGCCATAGCGAAAAATGGCGAAAAGTAAATTTTGACCGCTAATTATTATTAAACACTCATAGAGACCCCGACATGTCCATTTTCAATAGAATTAGAGCAAATTTTTACCTGCCGCTAAAAGAGGTTATATTGAAAAAAGGCGAAAAATAAATTTTGACCACAAATTATTATCAAAAACCTATAGAGACCTCCAAATACCGATTTTCGGTTGAATTAGAGCTAATTTTTATAAACGCTTGTTTGGCGGCCATATACAAAAATGACGAAAAACCAATTTTGATCACAAATTATTATCAAGCACTCTGAGGGTCGTATTCTAGAACTCTACTCAATGCCAAAGTCAGGATTGCAATTGAAACACAAGCACTGGAAATACGACCCTAATGGCAGGGACTTGAGTATGATTTCGAGTGCTTTAAACCATACTCAAATACTGACTTGAGCATCGAGTAGAGTTCTAGAATACGACCCATAGAGTACCCGAGTACCCGTATGCCAATTTTCAAAGAGATCTGAGCAATTTTTTTTCTGCCGTCAACGAACGCTTCTATGACGGCCATATTTGACAATGATGAAAAACAAATTTTGAGCACAAATTATTATTCGGCACTTCTTCACATGCCAATTTTCAGCCGAATCAGAGAAAATCTTTTTCGGCAGTAATTTTTCACGAAAAAGAACACTTATATGGCAGCCATATAAAAAAATGGCGAAAAGCAACTTTTAACCCCAAATTATGCTTAAAGGCTCCTAAAGACCCTTGCATGCCAATTTTCAGCCGGATCAAAGCAAGTATTTCTTCGGCCGCCATTTTGAAATCGCCATCTTGATTTTTTTTAACCCAGGCAGTTAACCAGTGTTACCCTCTATGACATTCTTTCAAGCACCTCCTACCTGTCTCTAATAGTTTCCGTGATAGGGGGCGTTGAAATTTGTATAGTTTTTGCAGGCCGTTGATCACTCTTCCATATTTTCCATATTCAGGTTCCCTCATATTTGATTCTTTGCTTTGGAGCCTATCCGCGTACAACGGTACAAATATTTTTTTTCCACCATATCGGGAAGTATGCGTTCTATTTCTATCAGTGAATAAGCACTTGTAGCTTTATATAGATAACTAGATAATATGCCTTCAATAGCTTAGTATGGGTGGCTACAGTCTCAATTTCCATAAATAAAGAAAAAAATTGACAAAAATTATACTGACGCTTGGCATGATGGGCGTGTTCCGCTTGAGTTTCCTCGAGATCCGCTTCTTGTGCGGCAGACTCTTCTTGCTGGGCTGTTTGCTCTGCGCCTGCGCAGCCAGCTCCGAGCCCAACACAGGCTCCGTCTCGTCCAGTATTGATCCGTCGTCCTGGAAGTTATGCTATGTATTTTTTGCCAAAAGGGTCATTCAAAGAAGCGTGCAGACGACAGTCAGTACATAATGGCCATTTCAGATAACAGACATATATCTAAATAGACGCCGCACGTGTACCTACTTTGCGTGTCCAATGTAATCTATAAACGCTTAGTTGCCGCTGCTACGCTTCAAAACACGCCCGGTCGTTATCGTAGTTAAGCCTCAGTCGAAAACGTGCAAAAAGCCTAACTGTGCTATTAAAATCTGCTAAAATACCACAGCTATGAACAGATGAATAAACAGGGACATTTTCTTCCACTTCTAGTTAAGTTTCTTCCACAATTTTGTGATCAGAATATGCATAATTTATTTTAAAGTTAATTATTTTCCTATTGAATGGATTTCGAGAAAACAAATATGCAAACGAGTGTATGTCGCATGTTCGTAATACATTGCGGCTTTTACTTGGTGCGGTACATTTGTGGACCTTCTTTAGTACGTCATGAATATCGAACGAGCCATACTTTCGTATAATGCATTTAGTTTCGTGGTACAGCCATGTTTTTGGTCAAATTTTACGACTAGTGATGTTCACTTGATGCAAGACAGTTCTCGATTCTGATAGATTTAGGAAAGAAAGGGATGATAATTCTTAAGACCTCAGAAAAAGTTTTAAAAATATTCTATAAAGTTTATTGTCGTTTTTTTTTAATTTTCCGGAGCAACTTTTTTTCGTAGAACAGGATTATATTACAATTACAATAAAGGATTTAATTATCTTATTCTAGTATTATTTTATTATATTAATATTTCACGGCCTCTTTTAGACAACAAATACTTGAAAAATCATTATTCTAAATTCTTGCTGCGTCCGCGTCGTCGATTTAATCAATCGCTTAGTGCCGAAGAAGATTTTCCATCACTAAATAGCGCTTGTGAAGTTATCGGTGGCACAAAAATGTGGCACGCCTGGTTTTCATACAGATAACGGTGATTACGAGGACTTCTATATAGATTATATAGAAGTCCGAAATTACATTTTCCAGAAATAACGTTGGCTCGAATTTTCATAACCTAGAAAGAAATTTAGAGAGGAAAATATATTTTTCTTTTAAACCTAACTTAACCTAACCTAACAGAACCTAATCATGTCTTTGCGATAAACATCCAACATATCCTGAAAGAATAACGGTTTCGTTATAATTCGGTTTTCGGGGTAATGAAAAGACTAACAAACGTTATTTCGGAAAAAATAAAGTCGAGTTTGTGATAGGTTACCGAGCGCGGTACTTGCGGAGTCTATTTAGATATACAGTTTAGATAGACAGTTAATTATATGCTTATTAAAAAAAAGTTTTAACATAAAGTGATGACAAATTTTTATTGAATCGATATTCAATTATTTTTGGTGAAATTACTCCACTAGTTTGTTATAATTATTAATACAAAGATTAAAAAATAAAAATTAAAAATTCGTGAGGTCCGCTGGTTTGTTCTGTGGTATAGCGTCTGGCACGGTAAGCTAGAAGACGTCGGTTCGAATCCGGCTGGATCGAAGGAATTTTTTCTGAGTGTTCGATCTTTGTATTAATAATTATAATAAAGCGATGATATAAAAATTAATAATGACAGTAATTCTTCCTTACTTTTAGCCCACTCTTATGTTTGTTGAACCAGTCAGTGTCTGGACACCGTTTCATGTCCTGCAGAGGAGGCAGGGGAGGCAGTGGTGGTACTTCGACTACCAATGACTCAGACTGTGGGTGCTGCAATGATTAACAGTACTTCACATGATAGTTTAGAACACATTTCAACTGAAATTAATAAACTCAGTACAGAGTACCAAAAAACCGTCGTCAAAAGTCATTCATCCCCTAGTTTGCCACCCTTGAAGAGGTGGATATTTTCTTCAAATTGGGAACTGGGGTCACTACTGAAGTACAAGAAAAAAGAATCATCAAAATCAGTTCACAATTTATTATTATGAGGTTGCTGGTTCGAGTCCAGCTGAATCGAGGGAAATCTTCCTTCCCTTCGATCTTTGTATTAATAATTATAATAAAATAGTAGAGTATATCATTATAGTCAAACATAGTGATATTCAATAAACTATATAATAACCATCGAGTATATAATCAGAAATAGAGACGAAATAAGGGCCATACATTACTGGTAACTCATCAGTGATCCATGACTTATACATATCAACTCTCGTTTGCACTGAAATACAGACAACGCCAACAACTGACCGGTGTGTACGTCTCCGTATGTTCCAAAAATATTCTGTATTTATTGTAATCAAGATAATAGCTCTAACAATGGCGTGCCGTTCCGCACCGAATGGTGGTGTGGGGAAAAACAGCAAAACATCTAATTACACAAAATAAACAGAATCAAATTTCATCGGGTATTAATATTAAATATGTAATTTTGCAATTATCGTTAATTTAGCAAAGCTCAAGTTAAACTGGTCGATTTGAAGTAAAATAATTGCGACACCCGTCAATTGTTTCGAATTCGGGCTGGCCAATCGGAGCGTAGTTGTCACAGTAATGATGTGGCAGAATAGTTTTCAAACAAATTAAATGACATTTCGTCTCTATTTCTGGTTATATACTCGATGTTAATAACACTATATTATCAAGTCTTCTCTAAATACTGGGTTTATAGGCCAAAATCCACTACGGCCCAATGCAGGTTATGGTTTAACTCCTTCAGCATCGTGACAGCTAGTAGACGTTTCACAACACTAAAAATGAGTGGAATCCGTAACTCGCATGGGGCTTGACAGACTATAGCCTAAACAATTTTGTTAGAGGAGACTCGAACCAAGTGAATAATGAACTTACTAAAGTCTGTCCATTATATAACCTCATAGGAGTATCTAGCACCACTGATGTATCTACATCTCTCACTGATGTAACCTGTAAGACAAATAACGTAAATTTTAGATGAAAATAATGTGGTAGGCAAATTCACCATTGTTTTTTGACATCTATTTTCTTTAACACTATCTCTATCAGTTAAGTATTATTACCTAGGCTATTACCAGAGCCTTTAACGTTATCTGCGATATGAGTGGTGTTGCTAGTAATTTTAGTAACAGGCAGTTTATTCATTTGCAACTTACCTCATTTTTTCTTTATATTTATTAAAAACCTTTATTTTTTATTTATACATAAAAACAAATACAGTTCAATTCCAGATAACAGATAAAATTGAGATATATTAGTTTACACATTATGGAATATGTATGTTCATGAGATGTACTTTTAAATTTATTCAAAACCAGTTACACTTGCTCCTACACTGGGCAAAACCTGTCACCTACTTGTAGGTAACCCACCTCCTAACTACATCACTGAAAAGACTAACTGGCATTCAGTAAATGTCTAATACTTTATATTGGCACAGTTTATTTCTGAAATTCAGAAATTGAAACATAGAGAATTGGTTCCGATATACTGAACATCAGACTGACTGAAAATAAGAGGGTCACAAACTTCAGTCACTTGTAAAGTATGTTCCGCACCTTGTGATGGCTGGAGTGCTGAAGATGGGCTCTTGCCTGGCTGGACAGCTGAGCCACCAATGCTGCCAACCTTTCTGGCTCTATAAGCTCCTCACTCCAATGTCCGTCTACTGATTCTCCCACTGACACCTGTCTGAAAGTCAATATAACTTATATGTTTTATATTTTTTTTAATTTGTTGATGCACAATGCCAATATACAATTCTATGTATATTGTCATTGTCTATTGTTAACATTTTCTTCGTGATTATTATTCGTAGTTGCCGGACCTCCCGAAAACCCATTCAGAATGTTAAGGAAGTAGTTGTAGAACACATTTGAATTTTTTTAAGTTTAACATTCTTTGCTTGCAACAAAAGGTTCTATTTCTTTAAAATATATTAGGTTTGTTAGTTGTTAAGTTGTTTATAAGTTGTAAAAATATAGTCATCAATAATGAAAATTATAATTTTGCTACCTTGGTCCTGGCAACATTAATTTTATCAGCAATAATACCATAAAAACACCAGAATCTTATTAATTGATGTAACACTCATGATCACTGACTGTAACACATAATCACTATGTGCAACACACACTACATAGGCACATCAAAGTCATGGAATTCGTTTTTTTTTTGTTTCAAATGACTCAAATATTTTCTTCCTGTTTATTCTTAAAGGGATGGTAGTCCAATCTTATCGTAAATAATTTACGATAAAATTGAACTACCATCCCTTTCAATGTTTATTTAGAGTACTAGTTGTAACTAAACTTGTAATTTTCATTAGCCTATAATGAATACAAATACAAATACATTTATTGCCTGACCATAGGTATAAAATGA
>NW_020655969.1:0-27114 GCF_003589595.1 Hyposmocoma kahamanoa
CTTAATATATGCTCCGGAATCTTATTGTAAAAACGTATACAGTTCCCGACAAAAGAGTTGTTTACTTTCGTTAAACGAAATCGTGGTACCATGAGTTTGGATTTAGCTCTAAGGTTAATATTATGGATATCTTCTTTCTTACTGAAATTATGTATATTTTTACGAGTATATAAAGGTATTCAAAGGCCCTTTACTTAAACCAATGTTTTTCTTTATATCAACTAAACTAAATAGAACACGTATACTACACGATATACATTTATCAAATAGCTTTATTTTAATTTGTAAAAAACAATAAAATTTGAAATAAAGCCAGTGGTCCTGCCGCTCGACCCATGCAAAATGAACCGTATTAGTACGGCACAAATTTTAATTCCAGCTGAGGTAGTAACTCCTAAGGTGGTCGATTTTGCTAATGGCAGGTAACTTAGAAATGAATTGAAAAGCAACCATTCTCATACTAGGCTACCACGGCTCACCCATAATAGTCCCATAAAAGAAGCCTTGTGAATATGTGCTATGACGCAACGTATTGGCCATTGTGCCTATGATTATGCGCCTGTGTCGAAGACCTTGACCGCCGAAATGGTTCGATTGTGCGGAAGTTTTTGCTGCGGTTCCGATGATTGGCTTCGGAAAGTAGTTTTATTTTGTTTAACGACTGAGATGTTTGGAATAGTAGGGTTTTAAAAGTGAGCTAGCGTAACCACAGGAATTGGAGATTAACTAAGTAGAAGTAGAACTGCTTGTGAAAGGGTTTGTCCAGGGAAGTATTGCCACCTTACCTATTTCTAACGCCAAGACGTAATGTGAGCATTACACAAAGTCAACAAATTCATTTTTCATCATCAAAGTTAAGAGTCTCTTGTCGGTGAAGCCTCTTCCAGTCCTCTCTCCTACAAACCAGCTCCTTGACCTCCTTATACGACACGACACCGGCCTTTTCCTTTATGATTGGTCGACCTCTTCCCCTCTTCCCCTCCAGCTTTCGCTCCAAAATTGTCTTAAAGAGGTTGTCGTGTCGTATCAAATATCCAATTTTACGCTTCTATAATAAGATTCCGGTCGATATAAGGCACATGGAACTTGTCAACTTCTGTTTCAGGGTGACGGGCGCGTTGGCAGTGCCCCTCAAACTCTTGCGATTTAAAGCTCTGAGTGGCACTGTAACTGTTACAGACAGGCATGTCGCTTACAACGAGGCCCACTACTTGTTCTCCCCGGCACTTAGTAGTTAGTATCATAAAAAAAAGATTAAAATCTTATGCACATAATGGCTGGCAACGCATTTGCTATATTACGCCAACGTCCTTATTAGAGCACAAAATATTTAAGCATTTTCCAACTATTAGTGGCTGGTGTATCTTCTGGCCGGTTTGTACTTGTCAAGTTATGCCTCAGGTTGACTTTGCGATTTAAGCATGTCGCTTACCACCATAGCACATCTTGTTCGTCCCGTGGCTTGGTTTCGTAAAAAAACATAGTTCTATTCAAAATTACATTGTTCAACTCTGCGCTAATAAACCCGATGATTTCTTACGTGTGTCTATTTTTAACTTTTAACAAACCTCTATATGTATACACTATTCGTTATGACGAAAATAATAGCCACCATGTAATGAAAAATTCTGACAACACAGAGGTAAAGAACCTACTGCAGTATTGGCAAATGTTTGTATATCAGCGCGACCTTGATTGCGCACGCGCGAATTCTCAGTGTGGTCGCACAATGAATAGGGTTGTAAAAAAATACTTTCATATTTCCGAATAAGCAATAACCGAGCACAAGCTCGATTCGCTTATTCCAGTTTTGTATACGGAAACAACGGCCTTGCATTTGCAATTGTTTTAAATACGATGTCTTTTGTACGGTAATGGTCAAAGGAGATATTTGTTTCCCAGATTACTTTATAAAAAACGTTTGCATATTGCTCTTGTATCATTTTCCGTTGACTATTGAGAACTTATTAAAATGAAGATGCTTTTTTTTTATACAATATAAGGTGCGCATTTGACCTCCATCTCACTTAATAGTAATAATGAGGTCGAAGATGTAGCATGTACACTAAATAATACTTATTCACTCTCGCCTTGGAAAGGTCCAAGTTATAACGTTCGGGGAACAAGTCCGCAGGCAGTGAATTTCACTGCCTAGAGGCTCGCCATATAAATGTGGAAGCGAAGCGCTTCGTATAAATCCTGGGAATGTCCACAACATAGAGGTGGAACGCCATCCTACGTCTAATCGCCTGATGATGGAAAGGGGAAGGCGGAATTAACTCATGCAATTCCATCGCACACTCTCCGTGATCTTCGTGATATATCCTGTAGAATACCGATCAGCAGGCAAGTATACGGCGTCGTGTTTCTACCTTGCAGTAGCTGTCGTACTCTCGAAGCGCAAAATCTGTAAATACGGCTGTTTTTCCAGTATGGATAACCTACAGGCTTGAGTTTGGATCGGGGCTAGTACTAAGAATGTATAACAACGCAATTTGACAGGTCGAACGGGCCCGTCTTTTCGTTGATGGAATTCGAGAGTAGTTTGTAATAAGGCCACAAGATCTCTTTCAGAAGAGAGGTTTAACGTCTGTTTTATGGTTAGGAGCCGATACTACCTCAGCTGGAATTAAAATTTTTCCCGTACTTAGTTGATTCTATTGCGCGGGTCGAGCGGCAGACACTGCCTTTATTACAAATTTTTTTATTTTATAATTTGTCCAGTTCAATTAAGTACCTATTGAATACAGCGGTTTTCTTGTAAAATTTCGAAATATTTATTTATCATAAAAATTTTTAGAAATCGTATCACACCGTCATCAATGTACACTAATTTCACTGTACGATGTATATTCAGCCTAAACCACGTTCTAGTTCACTAAAGCTTTAAAACAACAACGAACAGCCATAAAACGATGCCAAAAATTTATCAAACCGTAAGTCACTTTTTAACCGACTTTAAAAAAGAAGGAGGTTGAAGATTTTGTTGGAAAGAGGGTACCTCAGTAAGGGTCCGTTTAATTTTGAAGAAAATATTCCAGCTCCAAGGGCGGCTGTTCACGCATGAAGACTTCTTTTTATAAATACCGCCAAAATTGTATAAGGAACAATTTATTTAATGGTTGATTTTACTATGCTCCAATTGAAAGCGTTATTCTCTCTCAATATGCTTTAAGCAGTGAGCACCGACTTTTATTATCTCCTGTGTCAAGTTCCGTATAGTGGCGAACTAGGTGATGAATCCGGGCTTGCGCACTTTCCGGTAACCGATTTCAATAAAACTTGGCAAATAGATGTAATTCCACGAAATTTTGAGATCGATTGAGATTATCAATATTCTCACATGGCTACGTGATAAATGTAAATGCATATCCTAGCAAGCTCATGAATGGAGTTAAACTACCCAGATCACTACCAAATGGTGCGATTATTTACAGGTGCAATTTTTTTTCGACAACCCGAAAATTATCATTGAAACCGCACGCTGCGAGGTCACGTCTTTCAGACTTTTTGCTCTTTCAATTAGATCATCTGAGAATTGTTGAATCATGTTCAGTGATTCACCCCTTCTTTTACCTACTGTTTTGAACAGTCGAAATCGGTCACATGACTTAAATTAATATTTTAAACGCAAAACAGTAACAGACAAAAAAGATGAAATACTATACTATAATACTTCGTACTTTATCGAAAATTGAAGCTATATAGAAAAAGATATTCTTTTTATGATATCAACAGGATGAATAAGTCGTGATGATACACCTACCTATTACAAGTGCAATGCACACGGCGCTTTTTCTGCGCGTGTTTGAATCGATTTAACAACAACGGGACGTGGGAGAAGGCTCACGTGCCACTGAATTGGTGAACGTGTGCAGATGATTACTGCCTGCGATTGAATCGCGTTAGCTACGTCGTAGGCGCGGAAAAATTAGGCCGTGTGCATAGGCTGTCCCCATCGCACTGAGACATGCTCGAATTATACGTAGGTATTGTGGCAGTACATCCTTAGACGGTCTCCGTCACAAGAAGCTCTACTGCTACTGCAAGTCCATAGTCCACGCAACCCGAGTTAGGCACGCACCTTCTTTGACAATCAGGTTTAATCGCATATTTTTCTTCAACTTAGAAAGTAACGTTGTCACAAGGATTTCAATCGCCAACCCCTCAGTTTAGTAGCCACCGTTCTCCTACTGGGCTAGATTTCCTTAAATAATCATTATCTCTTTATAGGCGATGATTTCACAAAACTAATGGACGCGTTTTCAATTCATCGTCATAATCAGCCCACATGAACCCACTGCTGGGTTGTTGTTTATTGCGCCAATTTCCACCGCGATCCCGCAAATCTGACGGTGTCGTCAGACCATCGGGCTGATGATCTGCCCACTGGTCTTTTCGCTTTTCTTGGCCACCATTCCATGACTGTTCTGGTTCATGGTCCGACTTCTCGTTTAGCCACGTCATCGACCTTCCTTTTTCGTGAAACACCATAGAGCCCTAAACCCAACATAGAGCGCTAAATTGCTCTTTGTGCCGCTTTAAGCGCCGCGCAAACATTTGTCTTGTGTTGGAAACAAGCAACCGGCATCTGGAAACGAATATTCTATTTTCATACAAATGCGGTTGACACAACCGGCGACATGTGCAATTGCCGCAACCGGCGACAGTGTTGGACTGCCGCAACCGGTGACTGTGTTTTACTGCCGCAACTGGCGACTGTGTTCGAGTGCCGCAACCGGCGACAGTGTCAATTTCATATTAAATATATAAAAAATAGAATATTCGCCTATAGTTGCCGGTTGCTTGTGTCCAGCACAAGACAAGTTTGCGTGTCACCTTAATTGTGGATATTTTTTTTGTTTTCAATTCACCTCAGTCTAATTTGTAGAGATTTAGAATTGATAATTATTTTCATTTTGATAATATGCAGGTAAGGTAAAAAGACAATAAAAGCTTAAATACTAGAAATTAAAACCAGGATTTTTAAATTGTATAAATAAAATTGCGTCCCTGCGGCAAGGTGCCCAAGATCCTGTCAGCGTTTCCCCTTTGTATTGCTATGCTAATGCGTTGGGCAAGGCCAGCCCTTGGTTTTCCCTGCACTGGGACCCCACGGACCTAGGGTTTCGACTCTAAAGGCTGTAAAAAGGTAGTCGCAGCCGAGGTCATGGTACTTAAGTACTTATCCTCAGTCTAATTATATTCATTACATTACATTTAACTCTCTCATTACGCGAATTTTTGTTTTAATATTAACAATTCTCGTTACCACGTCTCATCTTTTCATGCATTGTGTATTAACTTTGCGGGTCAAAAAAGAGGTTTTAAACAAAAGAAAACATATTGCACACTAATGTTGAGTTACTCATACAGGAGGCAACTCGTTTGTACCACTCGCTTGGTTGGTTTGTCACAACACCTCATGTCATAAAAATGTCCCACCTCACACCTCACTGCTTCGAATTCAACAAATGCAACAATGATTGGTTCTGCACTGCCCGCTTTTTATCTGATTTTACATCATATGATCATCCTACTATAGTACTATAAAATTAGCATTTATTTATACTGTATTATTATAACACTTGAGTTATCTAATTGATTGATACCATAAAGTTATGAAAATGTGCTTAATTAGGTCTGTTAAGTAATTGCCGTAGGTGCAAACGTTCTCACCTACCTCACCTCATTTGAAGTAGGAAATTGTACCGCCTCATCTTTTAAATGAGGTACTCCCTCTCTCAAACTCATTTTAATTTCATGTCCTACCCAACACTATTGCACACATTGAGCTATCGTAGCGTGATCAACAATTTTATTGTTTTGATCAAATGTTGACAGTAACGAGTGTAATTTTCATTTTAAGATTGTTTGTTTGGATTTGGTAACATGAACATCTTGAAACAGTACGTTGCACATAGCAACAGTTTTGTAATGTGTTTTCTTTACTTAATTACTTTTATTTTTAAATTGAACAGTTAAGAGTCTATGACTCGTATTCCAGAACTCTCCTCAATGCTCAAGTCAGGATTTGAGCAGATTTGAGTATGATTTTCAGTGCTCACTGCAATATTCAAGTCCTGACTTGAGTATTGAGTAGAGTTCTGGAATACGACCCTAAATTACCTCGACTCGAATTAATTATTTTTTTTGTATCCAAGCAAAATTAACCGTAATAATACGTATCGAGTACTTAGGTTTTCGCGATTGTTACACATAGGAAATGAAACTATTTTTCCGAATTTAGATTGCGTATATTTGTTTTTTCAAACAAACCGACGTTTCGGGCCCTTTACAGGTCCCATGGTCAATGTTGACTGAGGTGGTACAGTCTTCAACCAGTTATGTCTAATATTGATGCAAACCACCCTATTTTTTCACTATAGTTATAATAGTTATTAATTAAATACCTTATTTTTAATTTTACGAAGAAAACAAAATAGGGTGGTGGTGGTGGTTTTAAAAAAAATAGGGTGGTTTGCAATTAGACATAACTGGTTGAAGACTGTACCACCTCAGTCAACCGTGACCATGGGACCTGTAAAGGACCCGAAACGTCAGTTTGTTCGTAAAAACAAATATACGCGATTTCAATCCGGAAAAATAGTTTCATTTCCTATGCGTAATAATACGGTTCATTTTGCTTGACACTGGCTTTATTTCAGAATTAATTTTTTTACAAATTAAAATAAAGCTATTTGATAAATGTATATCGTGTAGTATACGTGTTCTATTTAGTTTAGTTGATATGAAGAAAAACATTGGTTTAAGTAAAGGGCCTTTGAATACCGCGGGTTTCTTGCAAAATTTCGAGGTAAGTTTGTGTATCCTCAATTTTGCTATGTAATTTTTCCATAGCGATTGATTTAACACTTTCACTGTTGTCATTTGAGTCAACCGAAGTCATTTGAGGTTGTGCAGACTTAAGGATTTTTTTAGTCGACGGTTCGAATCCATAAGCATGTTTATATGACTTTAATTTCTAAGTTGTGTACAATTGCGAATGATTAGTAGGAACCCCTATCGCTAGTCCTCGACCCACATTAGAGGGTCTATTCTTGGAGGAGACCCGTGCACAGCAGTGGGGCGTATAGTGGATTAGCAATGAAACTTCAGAATCCTTTCAATTGATGCAAAGAACACAGGATAGGTGCATATGAATGAGTAAGTTTTGAAGGGTTAGGGTACTGGTGACATTACAGGCACATGGGACTTGTCAAGTTATGTCTCAAGGTGCCAGGAGCAGTGACAGTGTCGCTCAGATCTTTGCAATTTAAAGCTCTGAGTGGCACTGCAGCTGCTATGGACAGGCGTGTCGCTTGACATCGGGCGCGCGACTTGTTCGTCCTGTCACTTCGTTTTATTATTATTATTATTAGGGTGGCTTCATTCAGGGCCTATGCATCCTTTCATCACTGCGACCATTGACTGATCTATTTTGATCACCACTAATTGCAAAGATTTAGATTTAGATTTAGATTAGATTTGTTGACAGAGTCAAGGCCGACAGCATTGAAGAAGTGAAGGACTTTCCGGACTCCGACAGATTTAATGTCCTCTGGTTATGGCATGTGCCTTCCCAGTACGGAGCTTCGTTCGCCCATCAGGTTACCCACATTGGGTGAGTAGATGAACAGGAGTTTCATCCGCCTTGTGGCAGAATCTACATTCTCTATTTTCTCCTGCCCTATATTTGACATGTGCTTGTTTAAGCCACAATACCCGGTTAAGGCTCTAGTGAGCATTCTTATGCCATTCCTGTCCAATGACAGAGCTTCTCTACAGTGTACTGTAACTTTTAAAAACCGACCCCAAAAGCTCGTGGAATTACGTCTATTTGCCAAGTTTTACTGAAAGCGTTTGCCGGAAAGTGTGCGAAACCGGATTCATCCCCTAGTTTGCCACTCTTAGAGCTGGAATATTTTCTTCAAATTTAGCAATACTGAGGCACCCTCTTTCTAACAAAAAAATAATCAAAATCGATTCACAGATGGTAGAGTACTCGCGTAACATCCTCCTTTTTTTGAAGTCGGTTTGCAAATACAAAAGAAATGGTTGGAAGAACATCTTAAATACAATTATTTAAGAACTTCTTCCAACCATCCCCATACATACCTATCACATTCAAGCTTATCAAACAAGAATGCATTGATTGATGTAGTATTCGACGGAGAGAGGGAGACAGGGAGAGAGAGAGACGGGAGAGTAAACAAAGGTACCATCCAATTCAACCTCTAGTGATCTAGTCATAGAAAAAAAATAAGATAAAAATGAAAACTATAAATAATAACGGTGAGTTAATGAACCACGTTACTATCCGTGTGTTAAACTTACCAGACACTGTAAAATAACAATGTTTACACAATAGAATCAGCAATAACAACGAAGAAGTAAACACCCTTGGTTCAATTGCGTCATCGTGTCAAGATAAAAGATCATAAGGGCGCCTTTAAATTAGACTTTATTTTTAGATTTTTAATTAGTAACTTTATTTAGAGATTACAGAATAGCCCCCTTTGCACAGTCATAGCGTAAGATAAGGAGCGTATAGGATTGCGCGCGGGTAAGCTTGCACGCACAATCGTGCAAGATTCCCTTTTTCATTTTTTTTTAGCTAACGTTCTCTCGTGCGCGGTTGCTTGTGTTCGTTTTTGTTACAACGGAACGAACATCCGTGTCAAGGCTAGCAGCGTAGAATAGACCGCGTGAAATTAGCACGTGTTGGAGTGCGCGATTGCGCGCGCGACTGAAGAGCGCAATCGTGCGGTCTTCCCCTTTTCATTCCAACGTCTTTACTCTTCTCAATCACGCACGACTGCTGTATCACGCGCGATAGAATGTCTGTGTAAAGCCCGCTATTAGCGCAGTTGCAACGCCACTGTTGTGACACTCGCGCGCGCCCCTTTTGCAGTCACAGTAAAGGCCCATTTAGATGGAGAGAGTTTATTACTCGCTACGCGATTATCGTATAGCGACAAATCGTACGCGACTATATCGCAAGCAATAAACCCTATAAAATTGGACGTAGTTAAACAAAAAGGATCCAATGCACATCCAGTCACTTACGAGATATGACAGTTTGAAGTTTAAAAGTGTTGTTTTTTTTTTTTTCATAATTTATAATGTTACATGACATTTATGCTCCAGAGATTTATGTTTATATATTGGATTTTTTCCCTAATCTAAGAGGTTAGACTTTAGGAACCTTTGGTACATATAACTAATTTTTTGATGATATTGTGGATTGTATCCTTTTTTTTGTTTAACTACGTCCAATTATTGTATCATAATATACACGCAGGCAAGAACCAAAATCTTGCCTACGATTATGTCATACGAGATTTGCAAGCAACTTAGGCCGTTTTCTGACTTGTCATTGCGGTACCGGGTATACACCCGGTATGGAAACGATATTGTAACACCTTCATCTACACACGTGTCGATATATTTTCGGTATAAAATTCTGCGGTAAAGCTTGTGACGTCGCGAGACAATGTCATCCTCGGATGATGAAGACATTTTGGCATGTCAGTCTACCTGTTAGCTACTTTGCGAGCAGTCGTGCCAATAAGCCAATCCTTGTACGCTTAACGCGGAAATCCATCGGTTCTCAAACTTTTGTAAGATTTCGCTATGTCTTTTTGTGGCATATGTAATGAAGATGTTAGTGACGGAGTACATTGCACATCCTGCGACCAGGTGCTACATTTTCATTGTGCAGGCTTAACCGAGGGAGGCTACAGAAAACTGGGCGCTGATAGGAAACAAGCTTGGAAATGCGGCAAGTGTAAACTAACAGGCCAGAGATCGCCACAACCCACCGGAGAAGCAGCCATTATGGCAGAACTTAAAGCCTTGTCTGTGAAACTTGCTCCCCTGGACTCGCTTACTGCTGAGGTCAAAGCACTACGTGCCGAAATATCTGAGCTAAGAGCACAGGTCACCCTAACTAATACGTCAATAAAGGAATTTAATGACAGATGTGAGAAGATTGAAGACCGTCTTGCGCAAGTTGAAGGAGTTGGAGGCCGGGTGACCATCCTTGAAGCTGAACTAAGCAAAGTTATATGTGAAGCAAACGATAAATATCAATTTTCTCGCATGAACAACGCAGAGATAAAAGGCATCCCTCAGTCCCAGAACGAGAATTTATTAGATATTATTAGCTCAGTTGGGTCTAAAATAAATTATCCCATAAATAGATCTCAGATAAACTTTGTTACCAGAGTTCCGACGAAGGATAACACCCAACCAAAACCCATAATCGTGGCGTTTATTAGCCGATACGTGAAGGAGGATTTTGTTGCAGCTGCGAGAGCGAAATCAAGGGAAGTGAAGCTCAATGCTAGTATAATTGGTTTCAAAAACATGGTTTTCGTCAACGACCACTTGACACCGTCAAACAAGGATTTGCTCACCAAGGCGAAGAAAATCGCCAAAGACAAGGGGTTTCTCTATTCTTGGGTAAAACACTCCAAAATATATTTGAGGAAAAACGACACGTCCCCAGTTATACAGGTCAAATCAGAGAAGGACTTAATGAAAATTGTTTAAGTGAGTTTTGTATTTTTAAAGTGCGTGCTATTTATGTGTCCGAACTTGATATAATGTTGTTTTTATTTATATTTTTAATCGTCAACAGTTTGAGCATCTCCGGTAGTTGCTGTGTGAGTATTGAATTTCTTCTAAAGTTGTGTCTTCCTTGTTCAGAAACATTTAAACTGAGTAGTCGCTGTGCTAACGCTTCATGCCTGTATTTTACAACATACTGCTGTGGGCCTATTGTACTAGCGTTGAAAATTGTCTGTAGGATGGTACCGCTTAATACCTTTAATGTGATAAAGTCATTAGTTAATGACCCTATTGTTATGCTTATTGAATATACAAAGTGCATGTTATTTGAATTGAAATTTTGTGTCGCACTGTGTTTAAGTGTGCGTGGGTATCTTTTAATTAATTTATTTTTTTCGGTTGTACTATCGTTTTCTTTTATTTTTTATTTGAATATTTTCGGTAATTTGTATGTTTTTAAGTATAAGTTAAATTATTGCGTAATACGTGAAATAGTATTAAATATTTACTTATTTTTTTTTATACATTCTCGGTTCGATAGACTGATTTTAGAAATTTTTAGTTTAAATATAAGGGTTATACTTTAAAAATATACTACCAAAACGCCAGGGGATTACGTACGAAGGTCAGTGAATTCTACAGAAACGTGTGTTTAAGTAATTACGATGTTATTATGTATTTCGGAGACGTGGTTGTTGGATGGCATTATGGATAGTGAATTATTTGATGGTAGATACCTTGTCTTTCGACGCGATCGTGACTATGTTAGGTTAGGCCAAACTTTAGGCGGCGGAGTATTGATAGCAGTGAGGCACGACCTTGCCGTTATATGCATGCCTGAATGGAACAGTTCAGCGGAAGACATCTGGATTACTATTTTAATTAAATGTAAGAGGCCTGCGACAACTTATAAAATGCATATTTGTACATTGTACTTATGTAGGGAAGAGGGTGGTAACTCATATAAGGAACAATTATGCAATTTTTCTGATAATCTTAGTAAAATAATTTACAGTCACCCGTTAGACAAATTTGTTGTTGTGGGTGATTTTAATTTCGGTAATGACGTGCAATGGTTAAGGTCAAATGGGGAAGCCGTAATGCTACCGGCCAACTATGCTGCTGGTTATTTATCTGATTTCTTTGATCTCATTGACACATGTAATTTAAGTCAGTTTAATGGTGAATTTAATCATAATAATAGGGTGTTGGATTTAGTGTTTTCTAATGGAATATTAAACGTAAAAAATTGTATCAAACCATTGGTCCCGGAGGATTTTCATCACAAATCCCTTGATATATATGCTGAATTTGTTGATATTCACGAATTGAAACAGTTGGGCCAAATGAAGTATATTTACAATCGAGGTGACTATTCTGCAATTTCAGCCGAGCTTAGTAAAATTAATTGGAGTCAGTATTTAAGTACAGGCTCATTAGATGACGCGGTGGCCTATTTATATAAAAAAATATATGAGCTTCGTGACCAACATATACCTCGTAAATTGATTAAATCCAACTCTTACCCGCCATGGTACAATTCTAGTCTCATAAAAGCTTTAAAAGAAAAATCTAAATACCATTCTAAATATAAAACGTACGGTAACTTATCTGATTACCAATCTTTTTCTACACTGCGGAAAAGGGTCTTCGATCTTGAGAGGGACTGCTTTGAAAAGTACATTCAACACATCGAATCTTCAATTGTAGAGAACCCCAAAGCATTTTGGACGTTTGTAAAAATGAAAAGGAACAACTCGACTTTTCCTAGTGTAATGAATTACAAATCTGTGAGCGCTGACACTGGTGAAGATATAAGTAACCTATTTGCGGAGTACTTTCTTGAGACTTTCTTGGTGACTGGCCAATCGACGTGTTGCACTGTCAACATGAACTACGATAACGTTCTATGTAGCATAGGCGATATTCAAATTAATGCAATCAAGGTACATGATCTTTTAAAATCACTCGATTTAACAAAGTCGGGGGGACCTGATTTGATTCCTCCACTTTTAATTGTAAAATGTGCCGAAAGTTTGGCGGTTCCATTGAGTCTGTTGTACGGGCGATCATTGTCTGAGGGAATTGTACCTAAACTGTGGAAATCTGCCTTCATCACACCGGTCCATAAGAAAGGGAATAGATGTAATGTGGAAAACTATCGTCCCATATCCAAATTGTGTCTATTTGCCAAGGTATTGGAAAGGTTAGTTTATATAGAAGTTTATTCTAGTTTACAAAATTCATTTAGTGACGATCAACATGGTTTTCTTAGACAACGTTCCACATCCTCAAACCTGATTATTGCAAACGATTTCATTACTAGTGGGATGGAAAGAGGAGCACAGGTTGATGTAGTATACACTGATTACAAAAAATGTTTTGACCGAATAGACCATTGTATATTGCTTTCTAAACTTCAAGCAGCATGCATACATGGTAACTTGTATCGTTGGTTTGCGTCCTATATTGATAATCGTAATCAGGCTGTAGTCTTACGGGGTTTTTTGTCACAGTGGACTAAGATACCTTCTGGTGTACCCCAGGGGTCAATTTTGGGTCCACTTTTATTTATTATTTTCATAATGGACATTAACAAATGCTTTCGTTATTCAAAATCTGTACTTTTCGCAGATGATATGAAAATCCTAAAGGTTATCAACAATTCATCTGATATCCGTGATCTGCAGGAAGATCTCTTGCGGTTCGAACAATATTGCATTACGAATAAATTAGACCTAAATGTAACTAAGTGCTTCTGTATGACTTTCTCTCGTAAAAATAACAAAATAGAATCTAAATATATACTCCATAATCACAATTTAACTAGAGTCAATAATATTAAGGATTTGGGTGTCATACATGATAGTAAATTAATCTTTAAAGATCATATTGATCATATTGCAAGTAAGGCTTCAAAGGCCTTCGGGTTCGTTATCCGTATGTCCAACGATTTGAAATCTTTGAAAACCATTAAAGTTTTGTACTGCGCCTTCGTGCGTAGTCATCTTGAGTACGCTTCCTGTGTATGGAATCCCCAATACAACATCTATATCACGCGATTAGAGAATATACAAAAAAGATTTTTGCGATTTCTTGATTTTAAGACCAGACAACAGTCCGTGGATTACGAACACCGTTGCAAGCGGTATCATTTTCTGCCTCTTCAAGTGCGTCGTGAAGTGAATGATCTTTGTTTTCTATCCAAATTGGCTAATGCTGGCATTGACTGTCCGGAATTATTGTCTAAAATCGGTCTCCGTACTAACTCATTGACTTTGCGGCGTCGCCCGTTGCTTCACATTCCCATAGCTCACACAAATTATAGACAAAACACATTCATGATACGCGGCTGTAGTACCTATAACAGGTATGACACTGAATATGACTTTGATTTGTTTGAAACAAGCACAGCAACTATTCGAAGAACTATAACTTTGAATTATTTTGGACGGTATTAATTGCAGGTGTGCTCAAGCTGCATATTTCGTTATGTGTACATCATTGTTTAATTTACTATAATGGCTTAACATTGCAAAATTTTCCGGTTTTTCTTTTCTTTTCTTTGGTCTGTATAAATAGTAAACTATAAATAAAGCTTAATTTGCTATTTTTGATATGCATAAGTGGAGGTTTGTAATAGGCTCTTTGATGTTGTTTAGTTTGTATTTTATATTTTGTATTAATAGCTGTAAACCTACCTAAAATAAATAAATAAATAAATAAATGTCATTCTTATCTCTGAATACTCTGCTAGTCTATAATTGTACAATACTGGATACTTTTTAATTTCACCCAAGTGTTTACACAAGTGCCACTCAGAGCTTTAAATCGCATAGATCTGAGGGCCACTGCCACTGCGCCCGTCACCCTGAGACGTAAGTTGACTGTCTCATGTACCTGTAATTTCACCAGCACGCTTACCCTTCAAGACCGGAACACAGTAATGCTGACATTACTGCTTGGCGGCAGAAATAGGTAAGGTGGAAGTACTTCCCTGGACGAACTCTTTGACAAGGAGATCTACTGCTACCGATACCCGCTCTACTACCAAACCGACAAATGAGCAAACAGCCTTAATCATCTCCTCAATAGTTTACACAGAAAAATATATCATAGTAAGGAAATTCTTGCTTACGAGTTCTCGACTTGTCTAAACACAATCTCGTATTATATTTTTCCAAGTTCATACGAGTGTCGTACAAATAGGTACAGTCACGAGCACGTCAAGCTTGACACTTTCTACTTTGGACCGTTCGTATCGTAAGCGGCATAGAGTTGAATTTAAGTCTTAATGTGTCAAGCTTGACGTGCTCTTGACCATGTACGAACCGTTTTGGGCGCGAGAATTACTATTCGAATTAAATATTACTTCGGTATTGACTACGGATATATCAAAACATCGACTATATAACCAGAAATAGAGACGAAATAAAGGCCACACATTTTTGGTAACTCATCAGTGATACATCACTTATAAATATCAACTCTCGTTTGCACTGAAATATAGACAGCGCCACAACTGACCCGTGTGTACGTCTCGGTATATTCCAAAAATATTATGCATTTATTGTAATAAAGATAATAACTCTAACCATGGCGTGCTGTTCCATTTGGTGGTGTGGAGAAAACAGCATAACATCTAATTACAAAACAGACGGAATCAAATTTCATCGGTAATTAAATATTAAATATGTAATTTTGCAGTTTTCGTCTATAATAGCGAAGCTCAAGTCAACTGGTCGATTTGAAGTGAAACAATTGACGACACCCGTCAATTGTTTCGAATTCGGGCTGGCCAATCGAAACGCAGTTGTCACAGTCAACACGGAAGAAATGTGATCTGTGGTTTTCAAACAAACTAAATAACATTTCGTCTCTATATCTGGTTATATTCGCGATGTATCAAAATGACGCAAATATCATTCAAATTCGGAACTGCTGATAATATTAAGTTCATTGTACTTTATAGAAGTTGTAAAAAGAACTCGAAATGCTTGAAATACAATTTGTGCTTTCACGTTCTGTTTACACTGAGACGTTCAATATTCAAAGGCGACGCGATTGTCGTTCACGTGGAAAGGCGATAATCGCAAATGTGTAGACGAGGAAAGTTTTTTTATTATCTTTAGATAATCGTATCTTCGAGACGAGAAACTCTCTCCATCTAAATGGTCTTATATTAGTGAACCAAAAATCATTTTACTGAGATTACGGGTGTCGTCATACGAGTTGAATCTCCAAAATTTTTTGTCTAAGATTGCCTGGAAGAAAATTGCTTCTTAGCAATAAGGCCGCCCTTTGCACCTTATAACATAGCATGCGTCTACGTGTTATGATTGTAATTATTATATGCAATAAAAAACATTTTATCTAAAAAGTTAATGTTGGACTATTTATGCAGTTATTTATTATTCAATTGTCTTTTTTATTAGCCTTAGAATACCTTGAGTCTTTCACAACATAACTTGTTATGTTTATAACGTATGTGCATTTTTTTGATATGATTTCAAAATTGGCTAACACTTCAACGCATTATTAAAAAAAATTCAATTTGTCTGTAGTCAAAATCGAATAAAAACGAATAAATTTATACACATAATTATAGGAACAATTAAATAAGTTCTTTGTGGTTTTCCAACGTAGGACTATTCCATAGTAGTTGTATTCCATATACTTATATGCCAATACTATAAAGTTTAATTCATTGTAGCAGTGGAACTCCTTGTGATAGAGTTCGTCCAGGGTAGTACTGCCACCTTACTTGCCTATTTCTGCCGCCAAACAGTAATGTCAGCATTACTGTGTTCCGGTTTTGAAGGGTAGGATGCTGGTGAAATTATAGGCACATGGGACTTGTCAACTTATGTCTCAAGGTGACGATTTAAACCTCTGAGTGGCACTGCAACTGTTATGGACAGGCGTGTAGTGTACCATTGTTCGTCCCGTCACATAATGTTATAAAAAAAATTTAAGAAAAGATTATAAATATCTCTACCTGTGGGTAACAAAATCAATGTTACTTACAAATCCAATCTCCGCAGGGGGCCCAGTGACGTCAGCAATTCCGACGCCCACAAGCATCGCACGCGCAGCCGCAATACACGCCAGCATGCACCACGGTAGTAACATCTGGAGAAAGTTAAAGATATGGGTCATTGGATAGTAGGTTAAACATGTGGCGGTTATTATGAATGTAAACTCCTGTCTTACAATAAGAACGGACGTAACTGGATGTCGATAAAATATTTGTTAGTCGATACACGTCATTACATGGTAACCAATATGATCATTGTTTTGCGAAAATGGTACCTAAAGACATTTTCGTTCTTTTTGATAGTTTGTTCTAAAATTTAATTGTAAAATGAAAACTTTTGCTGTTATGTTTGTTGTTGTAGGTCCGTAGTGTATGCCCCCGATATGGGTGAGGTACGGTAAATGCAATTCAAAGTTATTTTTTAATAAAATGTACTGGCAGACACAAAAATGCTTTTACAAAAACATAAATAAATTTAAAACGTAGTAATATTAGCCCCTATAAAAATAAATTGAAATAACGTGAACTTAACATAAAAAGCTTTTTTGGTACACTTGATCATATAAGTGCAAGTCACAATTATTTAAAACCTTTGTAATAAACAAAGGTTTTAATGGCTGTAACAACAACACAATCAAAATAATTGTTTAAATCAAAATTACTTTTTTTGTAACATTCATAAACAAGTATTGTAAATAACAATCCAAACAAAAATACCTATATCTATGTACATACATATCAGTTTAAACAAAATTATAACTATTACAAACATGCAAAATTACCAAAATTATTACGAAATTAGAGAAAAAAAAATCACTTCTCATACTGACAATCGTTGAACATACAAAATCGCCTTCTTTTTACTTAAAGTACCTAATATAATCGCATTTTATGCTTAATTACAACAATTGGATGGATTTTTTCCAAAAACGCATTAACACGCAAATATTTGTTGATTGTTGTTGGGAAATTTTAGTAATAAATCACAACAATTCATCATTCCTGAGGTGACAACAAATTTTTTTTTTTTCATTTACAAGTACATTTTAAAACAAACTGTCAAAAACAACGACAAAATCATTAGGTACCATTTTCGTATAACTATGATCACATGGTTAGCACCTTAGAATAATAACGCATAGAATGATAGTTTCATATCAAACGAACTGTCACAAGTGAGGCAAAAACCAAATTCATGTAGGCGTAAGCAACTTGTAACTACGCTCGTCGGCACGCACACAAATATACAAATAATGATGCCATGGAATAACATTTCCCTCAAAAGTGGGGAAATTGTATCTTGCTTAACTCATCATTAAGTTAAAGGTGCCTACAGATTTGCCCGACATTGTCGATCAGGTGCCTACAGATGTGCTCGGTTTTGTCGATGAAAAACGAATATAGCACTTATTTGTAAATCCAAGATGGCGGACACGATTTTTCAAAATATGCTATATGGGTATCCTTTTCGAGGTATTTGGGGATGCTCATTACGAATATGGCACTCATTTCTAAATCCAAGATGGCGGACACGAGTTTTGAAATAAATGCAATATGGGTATCATTTTCGAGGTACTTGGGGATGCTCATGACGAATATGGCACTCATTTCTACATCCAAGATGGCGGGCACGATTTTTCAAAAAAATGCAATATGGGTATCATTTTCGAGGTACTTTGGGGTGCTCATTACGAATATGGCACTCATTTCTAAATCCAAGATGGCGGACACGAGTTTTGAAATAAATGCAATATGGGTATCATTTTCGAGGTACTTGGGGGTGCTCATTACGAATGTGGCACTCATTTCTAAATCCAAGATGGCGGGCACGATTTTTTCAAAAAAATGCTATGTGGGTATCATTTTCGAGGTATTTGGGGATGCTCAATGTGAATATGGCACTATTTGTAAACCCAAGATGGCGGGCACGATTTTTCAAATAATGGTAAGTTGGGTATCGTTTTCGAGGTATTTGGGGGTGCTCATTACGAATATTGCTTTTGTTTGAACTGTCGTGTTTGCCATCTTGGATTTAGAAATGAGTGCCATATTTGTATTGAACATTCCCAAACATCTCGAAAACGATACCCAACTTGCCATTATTCGAAAAATCGCGCCCGCATCTTGGATTTAGAAATAAGTGCCATATTCGAAACCTAAAACCGAAAATGCCATAAGCAAACATTAAAGAAAATAACTGTTAAAATAGATTAAAAAATCGCTTAAGAATGCTCCCCTTTTAAGAAAATAAAATTTTTCAATATCAAATATTTCGCTTGAGTTACGAAAAGAAAGACATATAATAAGCTATCAAAGTTGTACTGGTGGTGCCAACACTATAGTAGAAACAAATATATAAGTACTGTAAATTTGTTGCAATATGTGCTCCAATTCAAATAAAATTAAAATAAATAATTATTCAATAAAGCATGAACGCAGAGCCGTTAAAAGTATTATAAAATAATTAAGTGTCCCAATCACTTACAGGAGTTAACGAAAACATTTAATGTTTATTAAAGTAAATATTAGTTCAAGATGCGCAAATAAATCTAAATTACAGGCACCACTAAAATTTACGTAATATAATTATTTTGATACAGAATAGCAAAATGGGGAGAAAAAAAATTCGTTACTTTGCAACACTTTCGTATCTTGTTGCCGCGAAATTATTTTTCTGTTTTAGTGAATATTTACATAAAAATATGAGTTGAAACGCATTACTTACTTGTGGAATGCGATGTTAGTGTCTATTTTATGTTTGTCTGTTGTATTTTTACACCCATTTACCGCACATTTCGTCATTTTTAGCAAAAAATTTTGGAGCTGTTCGCGGTGCAATATGACCTTGAGCACTAACAGCCCGCGCGCTCCTGGGACGCGTTTGGAACCCTCTAACTTGCCTCACTTAGCGTGTGCGGGCTAGGTTTCTATGCGTTATTATTCTAAGGTTAGCACGTTATTGCTTATCAGCATCCAACTAATTTTAACAATAATGAATTATTTACATAATAATATAGAAAAGTAAAGAAAACTACGCAAATGACATTAGGAGCAGTAGAGCTCCTTGTGAAAGAATTTGTCCAGGAAATTACTGCAATCATACTTATATGAATAACTGCATGGCGGGATGACCCGCCATGCAGTAATGTGTCATTACTACGTTCTAATTTTAAAGGGCCAATGATAACGATAGTACAGTGGCAGTACTTCTCAAGTCTTTTCGATTTAAAGCTTTGAGTGGTACTGCAACTGTTATTTGAGATACGCGCGTCGATTGAATGTGAATAATTTAAAACTTCAAATTTATGTTCACACAATTAGTTAAATTAGAATTAATTTTCAAAGAAGACCGCATCTGCGTCCGCCATCTTGGATGGACAACCAACTTTTTTTTTTTATAAATGACGTGTTGTGCCGGAACCTCAAATCAGTGAAACACGTGTGGATCGCCGCATCGTACGCTAGTACATAGAGATCGTTGTTCACAGTATTTATTTACTCCGTAATATGACGTAATAATAAATTTATATGAAGAGATCAGACTTAGGCGTTCATTTTTTTATGTGGCAGAATATCAGCGAGGGCAATGTGCTGTAATAATCCTCTATAGCCGAGTAATAGATACATTTGACACATGTATCACTGATCTGAATAATGGTACATCAGAACGTTTAATTTGAAAAAAGAATGACTTCAATCGTGTTTTGATTCCGATTAAACGGGTAGGTTTATCTGATCAGTGGTTCATATGAACGATGTTATCATAATTAAATCAAGAACATAATGCTAAAAAGAGATTGAAATATGATAACAATGTTCATATGAATCCATGTATCAAAACGTTTTGTCGAAATGAATAGACGATTGAAATCATTCTTTTTCTCAAACATGCTCGGAAATAATCATTTCCTTTCAAAAAACTAACACGAAAAGTTTGTCATTTATAGACCATGCGATTACTTCCCGGCCAAGACCTGCAAAGTACGTATGAAAATCCGTTACTGTCCGCTACTCTAAACTTTTAAATCTACCTACTACAAGAACTATGTAAACAGGCAAAAGGAAAACTCGTACAGCCAACGGCCCAGTGTTAGTAATTGCGAGAATTATGAATCCCTACCTGTACCGATTACTTAAAAAAAAAGAAAATGTTGGTAAAATAAACTAAAGTAGGTACTTTGGTATTCTTTTGCTTTTTCGTTTTTTTTTTTGTATTTTTGTCGCGAAAATAAGTTCTAGTAAGAAGAACGATAACGAAAATACACTAACGGATACACGTTCAACCATATCCTCAGAAGTTCAGCAGACTATTTTTATTACTATGCGCCTGGATAAATAACAACATTTTTTTACTTTTTCTGTTTAGTCTTTTAAACAAGAAAATTAATTTGTATTTATTTTGTTAATACAATGCACTTTAATTATGTATTGTATCTGTATATTTGTATATCTGCTGTATATTGAGTATGTCGTCAATGAATTACGCAAATGGAGTTGTTATTGTGCAATAAATATGATTTTTATAGTACCACCCTTAGAATAATAACGCATAGAAACCTAGTCCGCACACGCTAAGGGAGGCAAATTGAAGCGCTCCCAAAGGGCCTACACGAGCGGGCGGGAGCTCCAGAATTTTAGCTAAAAATGACAAAATGTGCGGTAAATGAGTGTAAAAATACGTCAGAGAAACATAAAATAGATACTAACATCACATTCCACAAGGAAGTAACGCGTTTCAACTTGTATTTTTATATAAATATTCACTAAAACCGAAAATTAACCTACTACTAAAACTAGCCTACATGAATTTGATTTTTGCCTCACTTGTGACAGTTCGTTTGATATGAAACTATCATTCTATGCGTTATTATTCTAAGGTACCACCAATCACTGTGAAGTATTCAAGATGGACTTTTTTGTGTACCAACGTGTGCGCTGCTTTTTCTTATTCTTTTATGAATTAGTGTATTGTTCTTGTAAAAACTGCAATGTTGACGTACTCGTAACAAATGTCATATTTATAACAAAATGTTTGAGGTTTTCCTTTCATGTGTTAAGAGCCATTCGGATAATTATAAGATAGACGGAACTACAGATTGAACACTTTAATAATAGCGTTGATAGCTCGATTCGAGGACTCTAAAACTGAACTTCGACCCACGCGACTCCGACAACATGTTACATCGATGTGATTTTACTCAGACATTACGTTACTCCGACAATACGTTACTTCGGCATTATTTTACTCAGACACTACGCTACTCCGACAGCATGTTACATCGACATGATTTTACTCAGACACTACGCTACATCGACACCACAGACGAGGTGTTTATAAAAAATCTTTGTACTCTGATAAGAAAAATCATCATTACAAACCCATCTAGGAAATGGGTTCTTATTATAAAAAAAAAAAAACAAAATCATATCGAAAATTCTTTTATTAGTTATATATAGTGTAACAAAAAACTATTAAATTAAAATATAAATTTTTACTACACTAGAATAGAATAGAATATCATTTATTTCTTGTAGATATGGTAAGTACAATATAAATTAGATGTTACAAATTAAAATAGAGTTTTAGCATATTTTGCCAACAAGTGGCATAGAAATATTTCAATAGTCATAATAATTGTGATGAAACATGTCAAATATAAAAGTTTTATATTTATCTTTATCTATTTATTTATCAAAAGTACAATTAAATGTCAGAAATTAATAAAAAAAAAATTATAATATGATTAAAATTAAGTTATCATGCAGGAAATCACTGACATTGTAATAACATTTTTCAATCAATAGTGATGTCAATTTCTTTGTAAATAATGATAATGGTAGTGATTTTATGTCTTCCGGTAGTTTGTTATAGATTTTAGGCCCCATGGCAACTACACTCTTTCTCAACAATGCTGTTTTGTAACTACCTGTTAACAATAAGTTACTATATTGTGATCGCATAGGCCTTTCTCTGACATCCGATAACTTTATAATTTTTTTTTATATTCATTTTTACAAAGTGCATATTTCCAGGATATATAAAGAGGGTAGAGTTAATATGCGATTTGAGATGAACTTTGGTCTGCAACTTTCTGTTGGTTTTAGTCCACACATGGCTCTAATGCACCTTTTTTGACATTTGAAAATACTTTCTCTCTCACTACAATTCCCCCAGAATATAACACCAAATCGTAATAATGATGCAACCATGCCATGGTAAGCTACTACTACGGATTCCAGTGTAACTTTCTTAGACAAAGCGAAGAGCGCATATGCAGATTTACTAAGTTTCCTACAAAGTTCTTCTGCTTGAGGTTTCCATGTTAATTTATTGTCTAGAATTATATCTAAAAACTTAGTCACTTGTACCTCCTCTACATGCTGCCCCTGATGCTTAATATCCAAGTTTCCAACTCTTAGTCTTTGGTAAAACTGCATAATTTTAGTTTTTTCTAAATTTATTGTCAAATTATTATGTTTTAACCAAGTTATCATTCTAGCTAGAGCATCATTTACATTAGTTTCATGTGTCTTGGGGTTATTATCTTTGGATTTTATTATGACCGTACAATCATCCGCGAATAAAACCATGTCGTGATCATTTATTGTTCTAGGGAGATCATTTATATAAATGAGGAATAACATGGGTCCAAGAACACTGCCCTGTGGAACGCCATATTTTATTAGCCTTGGTTCGGATAAGAATACTTCTTCATACTTAGTTTCTGGACAAATTCTTCTAATTTCAGTGTACTGTTCCCTACCGCTTAGACACGATTCCATCAATTTCAGTATATTCCCTCTAATTCCGTAGTCGTCAAGTTTTTTTAATAGTTTTAAGTGATCTACACAGTCAAAAGCTTTCGTCATGTCAGTATATATTGCGCATACCGCTTTCTTTTCATCTACATTCTTCATTATATTGTTAAGTAAATTGAAAATTGCCATATTAATAGTGTTATTCTTTCTAAATCCTATTTGTTCATTACATAAAATGTCAAATTTGTTGAGATAATCATGAAGAAAGTCATAAATAATATACTCAAATATTTTTGATATTATTGGTATTAATGTATTTTTATTTACAGTATGTTTTTGGGTAAATTAAAAATAAGGCACTCGTTTTATAACATTTGCGTTCAGAATTGGGTGGTTTGCATTAATATTAGACAACTGGTTGATGATAATACCATCTCAGTCAGCCGTGACCATGAGATTGTAAAATGACCGAAATATTTGTTTGTTTGAAAAACCAAATATACGCGATTTAAACCCGATAAAAAATAGTTTCATTTCAAATTAATTATCAATTTACTCACATTGTTTGAGAAAATCACTATATAAGCCTCGGCGGAAACAGGGATTGCTTGACTCTTATTAATACTCGTCCAGCAGTCCCTTACTTCCCGGCCTCGGCAATAATGCACTATTTTCAAACTCAATGTCTGGCACTTAGAATAATAACGCATAGAATGATAGTTTCATATCAAACGAACTGTCACAAGTGAGGCAAAAACCAAATTCATGTAGGTGTAAGCAACTTGTATCTACGCTCGTCGGCACGCACACAAATATACAAATAATGATGCCATGGAAAAACATTTACCTCAAAAGTGGGGAAATTGTATCTTGCTTAACTCATCATTAAGTTAAAGGTGCCTACAGATTTGCCCGAAATTGTCGATCAGGTGCCTACAGATGTGCTCGATTTTGTCGATCGTTACTCTCGATCGACAATGTCGATCAGGTGCCAGATATGCTCGGTTTTGACGATCGTTACTGTCGATCGACAATGTCAAGTGACAAGAATTTTCAAAAATGTATTTTTGGTAATCTTTATGGAAATGTCATTTATATCTGAATACACACACACACAATTTCAAATAAATGCAATATGGGAGTCATTTTCGAAGTATTCGAGGTGCTCATTGCGAATATGGCACTCATTTCTAAATCCAAGATAGCGGGCACGATTTTTCGAATAATTGCAAGTTGGGTATCGTTTTCAAGGTATTTAGGGGTGCTCATTACAAATATAGCATTTATTTCTAAATCCAAGATGGCGGACACGAGTTTTCAAATAAATGCAATATGGGTATCATTTTCGAGGTATTTTAGGGTGCTCATTACAAATATGGCACTCAATTCTAAATCCAAGATGGCGGGCACTATTTTTCAAAAAAAAATGCTATATGGGTATCGTTCTCGAGGTATTTGGGGGTGCTCATTACGAATATTGCTTTTGTTTGAACTGTCGCGTCCGACATCTTGGATTTAAGGAAATAAGTACTATATTCGTAATGAACACCCCCATATACCCCGTACACGATACCCAGAATCAAAATCAAAATAATCTTTATTTCATAAGTAAGCATTATTTCACTAGAAATCGTCACATTGGTTAAACTCTACCGCTCATTCGTAAGGCAGATTCCCCCGAGAAGTATGAGCATGAAACTCTAGGGGTTGCTGTTTGTAAACAACATTTGTACGCATTTAACTTGCAGAAATGGAGGTCAAATGCACACTTACATTAGAATAAAAAAAAATCTGCAGTAATCGCAATATTGCCTATTCTCAAAAAATTACGTAATATAATTATTTTGAAACAGAATAGCAAAATTGAGAGAAAGAAATCCGTTACTTTGCAACATTTTCGTGTCTTGTTGCAACGAAATTAATTTTCGGTTTTAGTGAATATTTATTTATTTTTTTTTTTTTTAATTTCTTGAGGAACAAACAGTTTTACATATTTAAAAATATACATACTTAAAATTAACATATTACTAAACCTACAGTTCCCTAAATATGCATATAAAACAAAAAAGTATACGGTATACTGACACTTATAAACGTAAGTTTTATAAACGTTAAAAAAAACAAAGTAAAATGAACGCAACACCACCCGTATCCCTCAAACTATGCAACGAACGCACATTTTCTAAGTTTGCTGGATGACAGGCACCGGTTGGTTACGTTCGGGAGCGAGCGGTCGTGCTACGCAACGAGATAAGTACTAAAATGCTATAGTGTAAATTAACATAAGTCGGAATCTAAATGATCCGGAGACCTAAAAAAGAAACAATTGTTCAATACAGGTCGCAGTGTTTGTATAATGCGATGTGTTTACTTTTTGATAAATACTTATTATTAGTATTTATATGACGGCTTGCGAGAACCCCGGATTTTGCAATGTAAACTCCACGCACCAAACGTGGTGTATACTGTAGGTAAGCATGACAGCAAATGTTACTTATTACCTTATATTAACTAATAAATTATTATGAATGAAAATAAAATCTTAATATTAATAAATTGCATTTCAGATAATAACATCTATAATTATAATTGTATGAATCAAGGACAGTGATGATGATGATATGATCGTCATCTATAGCAAGATATTAAATTCTTCATCATAAAAAAAAATAAATATGAATGGATGGCGTGAAGGCCAGAAACTTTAGGTATGAATAGAACGTGTTTCGATTACCTATTATTACGGGAAAAATGCTTATTTTGTGGTAATGTTGTGAAATATTAATTATTAATTTCGTTCCTTACAGGTCTCCTGACTCCATTTAATGACGTAACAAAACTCAGGACACAACAACGGCGCACTCGCCGCTATGAGGACTTATATTACTAATATAATAAGTACACGAATAATAGAAAGTAGCAAACAACCAGTTAAGCAATACAAAAGAATAATCAAAAATTACAAAAAAACAATTACCTACACTATTTTAGTCAACATTAGCACATATAAGGTCAGTGATGTGGTTTTTAAATTTTATTAACGATATATTAAATAATTCTATACTACCTAATTGTCTATTATATGAGGCACATGCTCTTTTTATAAAACTATTACTGCCATAGCCAGTTTTACTTGATTTTATGGCGAAAAGATATTTTTTACGGCTTGTTCTTTCCTGTTTACGCGGTACTCGAAAATAAATTTGTTCCAATAGAACAGGGGCGTCAACCATATTATGCAATATTTTAAACAAATACGTGATATCAGTGATATCGCGACGTTGTCTCAAGGTGCTTATTTTATGAAATACAAGGGAAGATTCATAATCTATGTGTTGATTACCGGTTCTATAATCTAAGGACTTTACAAACTTTCTTTGTAACTTTTCAATTTTATCTTGATGGACCCGTTGGTGAGGATTCCAAACCGGACTTGCGAATTCAAGTCTACTTCGCACGTAACTGTTAAATAACAGTTTATAAGTAGAAGCATTTTTAAAAGGTTTTCCCACACGCAATATGAATCCTAAAAATTTGTAAGAATTTGCGACTATCTTATCTACATGGGGAATGAATGAAAGTTTGGAATCCATTACCACACCCAAGTCCCTAATTTCACTAACGCGATCCAGATCGTGGCCACAAATTTTATATGGGTATACTACTGGATTTTTTGATCTTGTAAAAGAAATTACGAAACATTTATTTAAATTCAAAAATAAATTGCTACTATTACAAAACTC
>NW_020655970.1:0-14008 GCF_003589595.1 Hyposmocoma kahamanoa
CTGTACCACCTCAGTCAACCGTGACCATGGGACCTGTAAAGGGCCCGTAACGTCGGTTTGTTTGAAAAAACAAATATACGCGATTTAAATCCGGAAAAATAGTTTCATTTCCTAATTATTATTTAATTACCTAAATGATTGGACATTCTATAATATTGAAGATTTCTTATAAAATTTACATTTCATATTATTAAATTTGTTATTGATTATTTTACTATCGTTATTATGTTTCATTAGTATTAGGTTGCATTAATTGGACTGCATGATTATAATATTATTACAAATTATTGCATAAGAATTACTAAAACTAAGAAAACTTTGTATGCCATAAGGCGGATCACAGTGATTCAAAATTGATTCTTGTAACAACGTTATAACCTGTGTATCACAAAGAAATAAATTATTTGATTTGATTTCCTCAAATTAAGCGTGAATGCTGTCTCATGCAAGAAGCATGATCGGGCAGTCAACCCTGCCTGCCACAATGCGAAGAATGCCATTTGAGCTGCCACAGATACCTACGGCTTAGAAACGAGGCAGCTCTCTTTCTAAGAATAGCATGAAAGCCATCCGTGTGAGCTTCTGCGAACGAGCCTGATGCACTGCAGTACCGCGGCAACCCCAGCAGCAGGGCGTTAATTATCTTTTGCGTATTGAATGATCCACAGATTACACGTATAAAAGATTTGGCTGAATGCTTTGAAAAGTATCACTCAGTATTTGGTCTATGGCATAACTTTAACAGATACTGTACACTGTGGAAATCAGCGTGCTAACATATTATTGCTCCTAACAGCCAACACCCAGCGTTCTGTCTCAACGTCCTCATTATCCGTGAGATTCTCCAACACGCATTAGCCCAGATATTTAAGTTGCGCAACTCTATTTAACTCAACGCTGTTCAAAAAGATGGGTGGTACTAAGGTTGTGACAATGCGACCTCTTCCATCGTCATCCCACAATTTTATCACTCTTTTCCCTGGTTCCTGGCCATCTACTTTGAAATTTTGAATCGTTCTTAAATTCTTAAATTCCTTATTCTTCTTTGTCACTTACTTTTCTTCTTTCCATCACCACTCTCTACTAAATTTCCAAAGCGAGCTCACGTGCTCGACTTCACATAAAATTCTGACCAGTTAAATCATGTAACCTAACTGCTTTATAAAGCATAGCATTTCTAGAAATTACGGGCCCTTTCGGGGTAAATTCCTTTTTACCATAACCTGTATGTTTTGTTAAAGCTTTTACGCCTTTACTTTACCTGTTCTTGTCCCTTCCTGTACTCTTTATTTCTACCCCGAGACTGAAACATTATGAGTTCGCTTTTTTTACATAATATCTGAAGCCATGGACCCCAGTGTAATCCTCATATATCTTCACTAGGCAAAGGCTGTCCGCATAACGTGGCTTTTCTACTTGTCGGAGTTAAGGCCGGAAAGGGAGACGTCGAAGGAACTACCCTCAATGCAGACTTAGTCAGGAATTACTTGATAATCGGCTTATCACTCTTCGTTATCAATTCGTTCAGCCGGCGGTGAAATAGTAACGTGAACTGATTGCAATTAGTTGTTTTATGCACTTTTCACAGTAAATACTGCGAAAATATAAGAGATGGATGAGGTTCAAACGGATTCAGAGAGAGCGAGCGGTACGTCTTTACTGTCCACGTAACTTGCACAAAAAGCTCACAATACCCAATTTGAGCTGTCAAACTTACGTGATCTGATAAATTATGTTTGAAGCGATAGCTGGCTCCGACATACTTATTTAACCTAAAATTTTGTGCTGCCAGTGGTTTTTACTGTACCTTAATCATAATACTTATTATTATTAAGGAAATAAACATTTCTGTCATACATTAGGCAGAAATAAATTGCAATCTAAACTGTCTCAATTTAACCAGAATTGCTATCCATTTTTAAAATACGAATTTTGAAAAGTTACCTAATGCTTTCTCCAATGTATAACTAATTTACAATTGTACTATTAAATCATTTTTAATGGTACATTTTAATGATTTTGTTTTTTTATTTCTTTTCTATTCAATTCCACGTATTACTCATAAGGCCATTTGAAGCTATGAATTTCATTGTAAATAAATATTTCAATTAGAAAGTTATGCGTTTCCAAAAAATTGCCAGCATCTGTATTTTACGAAAACTAATTTATGAAATTTATAGCTCAAGATGTGGATTAAATTTCTTTTTACAGTCGCTTCGTACCATTTTTCTTTTCAATATAAGTGTCTTTCGGTCTGAAACCCAAAAGGTCACTTACCAAAAATTTTCAGATTTATTAAAGGTGATTTTTTTTAATATTTATTTTTAACATTGATGGCGCGTTTCAAGGTACTAGTGGCGCCATCCAGCGGTGAACTACAGAACTAAACATTCAAACTGATTGAAATGTGGACGAAAACGGCAATAAAGAGACAATATCGCATCTATAGTTCACTTTAGATAGCATGATCCCGGTGATGTTTGAGATTTGAAATTTTTGAGATGTAGTGATGTAAAATCGACTGAAAAACAATGAAAAAAAGTATTTTATCGAGCCAATTTGTAACAAAGAGAGAATCAATTTACAGGAAATAATTTAAGAACAAATAATAAGTAAAATAGAAATGATTCAATTATTATGTTATTAACTTACTAAGAAAACTACACAACAAATAAAAAGATCAACAACTACCAAATAAAAAGTCACAACAAAGCATAAAATCAACTGCAACGAAACGATACAATGACTCCAAAAATATCACGCAAAGCTCAAAACCAAGAGATAACGACCCGCATACAAGGTGTTTGCACTCGTCTATACGAGTGCATACACCTTGTATACGAGATACGAAATAGTCCATTCGATTTATCGATTTTATGGTGTAAATTTCTATGGATAAAATATTCCGTTTTACGCGTCAAGTAATCCGGGTAATTTATTTTTATCTTTATCATTTAATTTTCTTTCAACTTTAATACACTCTAATTTTTATTTAACTGCAAATATTGTTTATTTTTGGTATATTATGACAAATTTACTATTTCCTGGTTGCAAGATTAATTATGAATATACTATTCACGCGCACGTAAAAATTTTAAGTGTCACAGTATAATACGTCTTTATCAGTTACAACCAATAAGAACCAAAGTAATGAAAGCGTAAAAAATCAGGCTTTTCAAAGGTAAGAGTGGTTTAATTTCATTATGTAAACACATATATTTTTATGAACGACACGCCTGTCTAAGACAGTTGCAGTGCCACCGTGTCACTAAGAGCTTTAAATCGCAAAGATCTGAGGGGGCTGACAAGTCCCATTACCCTTCAAAACCGCAAGGAAGTAATGTTTACTTCTCGCAGTAACTACTTTCTCTGCTTGGCTATGAAATCTTTCCCAAGGAGCTCTACAGCTACTAAAGTAATATTATAATAATAACGCACACACTCAACATAGCCCCGCACTAGCCAGCAAAAACCCTGTGTCGCGGGTGCCATGGACATATACATAGACAACCACAAATTAGACCCAAACTCACGAGAGAAATAAATGTAGGCCATACAAATATTTCTCCCGGCCCGGTAATCGAACCTGGGACCACTGCGTGACAATATTATGGACAAAGCAACGAGAACTTTAAACTTTAACTAACGTAAACGGTTCTAACGTAAACTGTATATGTTTTCACATGTTTATTGTATTAAGATTTTCATTTCCTAAGTTCGAAAAGTATATTGAAAATATTTCAAGTCAATAATCAATAGGTGCTTTACATATACCAATGATTTTTTTTCTATCAACTGAACTAAATCTAACACGTATACAGTATGATATATATTTTTCAAATCGCTTTAATTTCGTTAGTAAAAAAAAAAATTCTGAAATAAATCCAGTGTCTCTCGAACCGCACAATAGAACCGATTTAGTACTTACGACAAGAAAAATTTAAATTCAAGCTGGAGCTTTTCGGTGAAGGAAAACATCATGAAGAAATCTGTGTGTGAAGAGACCCGTGCCCAACAGTGGGACGTGTAAATGGGTTAATGATTATGATGCTCTATTTACTTATACGAGGCAGCAATATTGCCAAATTCAAGTGTGTTTGCCAAAAAATCTCGAATTAATTAACTCTGTTTTTATCAATATGCTTCCATACTTGGCACCATAATCTCGGCTTGAGGAGAAAAATAACAAAAAAAAAAACGAAAAATTGGTCCATAAATCAGAAAGGCAGACGGATCCGTGCTTCTTGAATCCGTAATGAGGAAAGATTCGTTTGTGAGGATTCTCTTTAGTTACGTCATGATGTTATATGTCATATCATAGACTTGCAAGTTACACGTTACGTATAAATATAAGGGTACTTGGGACAGTTTATGATGACAGAAAATATTGTCACGAACCCTGCGTACCAGAGACGAAACTTTTGGAAGGCCTTTAAGATTTCTAACCCACATGGAGCATAGTAGATTTTAAGGACGGCTAAACAGTTCAGCAGTTTTGGCCACTAATTAATTTTAAACAAAAAATGTTTTAATTATTAATACAAAAATGGAAAACAAAGAAAAATTTTTTCGACCTGATAGGATTTGGATTTATGACCTTGTTATGCCGTATTAAACAAAAAAAAATTATTTCCTTTAAACTGTTATATTGTATATGGTCATTTTAAAAATAATATTTTAATATGCATTTTAAGTTTAAGGGATAATTCCCATCTGATTCCCTGCGACTTATCCACCGCCAATTTCAAATCTCAACTCCCAACGGATCTCCTTATTATATTTGTAAGGTAAGTAAAGTCAAGAGAAAAAGAAGTTTTAAAATCAAATATTAGTAAATAGAGCAATTGTTATCAAATGTTATAATTACCATAGACAATAAAAATGGAAGTAAATTAATTTCCTACTCCGCGTACCCAGTGAAAATAGCTGCACTTGTCTTGAATATTTTTCCAATTTTTTTTAAATATTCAACACAAGCGCAGCTATTTACACACACACAGCTATTTGCACAGCTTAAGTAGGTATTCAATAATTAAAATCTGAGTTATTCTAATCAGTAACTGACTGTGATATTCCCAATCAAAAATTGGTCAGTGACGTATTTTTTGGCATTTTTCGATTGTTATTTCATTTGTAAACAGAATACAATAGATTAGACATTTATTGCAACGTCGTGGCGTTGTTAGTGGGTTTGTTAACTGTAAATAAAACGGATCCATCAGGGGATAGGATACGGGATCAGACGGGAGTAATCCATTTTAAGAATAGGCGGGAAATTTTGAAGTGTTATTCATATAAAACGCCCGGAAGTGGTGAATTGTAAAGGTGTCGTTTTTCATCATGATAATGTCAAACCACGCACATCTTTCAACCACCACTGTCACAAAACTGTTGCACTTAGGTTGCCATGTGTCAACCACCATATTGGCCCGACATCGCTTGTTTCGGACTTTACGAAATTCCTATTTCTTGTTTATTTAATCATTTATGGCAAAAGAAAACACAAAAACACGTTCAGTAACAAGGAAAATAAAAACAAACCTTATTAACGGGTTTACGTGCACAACAAAACAAAAAATATATAATAAAAAAAAACAAAGTCAAAACCAGTAAATTATTAAAACTATATGAATACTTAGATAATACATACATATTATTACATATTACAGACTATAATACGTATAAAATGGATGAACTACATTCTTTGAATGACGACACGACTTTAATAACGAAGATACCATCGAACGACACTGAGGGCTGTATTTTATAAGTACTAACAGGTTTTCTAATGAAAGATGAATTAAAAAATTAATAAAAGATGTTGTTCATCGAACCTGGCTAAGAACTATCATGATTAAATTAGCCTTGAAATAATGAAGAAGAAAAACACTGATATAGAGCAACGACGTCATCGAAAGACATATATAGTTTATAATTCCCCTATTTTAACGACTATTCGTGTTGTCTAACTTCTTGCGGAGTGTGCATACAATCATAATGTAGTACACTTTCTATTTCTATTCAACAAGTTATATTCTTTTAATTAATAGCATTACTATTATCGGTGTGTCCCTTTCCAGTATCGGTAGTTGTAACAAAAGGAGAAGTGTCATCGAGGATAATTTCTTTTGGTCCTTGTACGGTGACATTAGGATGAAAACAATGTTCTTGTTGTCAGTTGGAATAAATTTGTTGTTTCTACCATATCTTGGATCAAAATTTGTATCACTGGCCTTTCCGATTATTTGTCGCATACTCATTAACCATTAGCACAAAAGCATCAAATGTTAAATGTCTCAATTTAAACTTGCAACCATCTCCCTTTTCCCTTTTATGTCAAAATTGCAAGGTTTAAGAACTAAAAGCGGTAAGTCGATTGATAATTTTGGAAGGACTTATTCTATTTCGCTTTGGTATTTAGTGTTCTGATTATTTTTAATATCACAGTGCTGTCCATGCCACATTCGGGACAAGACTTTTCTAGAAATAATTACTACGATTCAAGTTCGAGTTCACCCCGGCGCCATTCAATTTTCTGGCGGTATTTTTCATAATAATTTCTAGCATGCTAATAAGCTGCATTGCTTGTAATTCTCGAACCACTACTTATTAGAAAAGGTAAGTAAAGAATCTTCAACCCATTACACGTCCCTCTGCTATCGCAGGTCTTCTCTACGCAGAAACACGACTGCCAATTCGGGTTGAAGACATTTCCTAGGGTCGTAAACCTTCTATAATATTCAGGTTTTATCACGATGTTTTCCATCGTGGTGTTCCTTCACCATCATCATAACAGCTCTTGGGACCGTCTCGATCTCCCATTGAGAAGCAACCGTTCTTTCGCTGGGCGAACATTGCTTTTCTTCGTACTTGTTTTAGCTGCAAAAACTCTGGTATATTTTTTACTTCTTCATTCACAATGGATCTATCAATCATCGTCTTACTTGTCTTACTGAATATGGTTGTTATATCGTAACGGTTTTCGCCCCTTGTCCTATATTGCCCGGCGTGTTCGAAGGGTTAATTCGATGGAAAGATTCTGTTAACCCTACGCTGTCGCGGTTTGTAATGTCTTTGTTTAATGTCTTCTCGCGCTTGATGGTCGTTTTGAAATTGTTCGAAATATTTTGATTTATAAGCTTGTCTTTTTAAATGCTTTAGTGAAAACCTGTCAAGTTTCGTTTCTGACGCTCTTTACAAAGAATGTAAAGGTCTTCGAGTGCGTCAGATTCTTAAATCAGCAACAGCAGTAGGTGCATAAAAGGCCAGTAAACTCGAGCGAAAATGAAATGCTCCTAAAACGTCGCACCTACAAACCTGTACATTCTGGAATTAAAACCAGTTTCGCTTATAGCCGCTTACGCGATGCGCTCCTCCTACCGCAAAATGGCGGCTATTTGGTTTCGCAAATTAGAAAAGCATTCAGTTTAAATACAAGTTTTTATAAATAAAAATTATTATTCTGCATTGCTAAATAAATACCCTCCGTACTACCAACAAAAACACCTCAAATAAAATGCAGTAATACAACGCAAATCCTGCACTTAAAAAGTACTAATGAAATTTTTGGTGTACTTGGATAAATATGATAATATTCCGTTTGAGTGGTTCTAACGTCTACCATGAAATTACTCCTTAAAGTATAGTTTATAAACATTTATATTCAGGGTAAACTTAAAAAACGCTACTTACGGTATGTTTTCAATAAATAAACATAGAAATCACCAGCCCAAACAATAACACACACGATTGTCGTGACGTATTTTTGAAGTTGTTTATTTTTTTTAAACGACAGACCCAGGCATTAAAAACTTTATGGTTTGCTAGAGTAGTTACCGAAATAGCAATTAATATTAGTTCTTTTACCTGTTATAACTTCGATATCCGATAAATCGGTATAAAATCATCACCGGCACCTCTAGGTGTGGTATGCGTCTACGGCTGCATGTATCGCGTGAGCGGATAGACTCCCATTTTACCCACTTCCACAAACTTACGACACTATTTGCCGTAAACTTCCTGAAGTTGAATACCCCATAACACGACAATTCTGACAAAAAGTAGAAAAATGGCTACTACATATTCATTATCAACAAACTGTACATAAAGAAAATATTAGACGTCATGTACGTTGCTCCGATCTCAAAATACCTAAGTAGCTAAAGCATTAAATATTATGGAAATCGGAAACAACGTCGGCACCACAAACTGGGAAAAGACTAGACTTAATATGAAATAAAATATTTAACACTACTTCTACTAGTTTTATTTCGTATACAATGAAAGTTTAACTTGATGATGATTTCTTCTAAGGATTTAAAATTTCGGTTCATATGTTTCCAAACACATCCGTTATCTATCTGTTACTTATCTGCCTGCAGATGTAGATAACTATCTTCTACAGAACTGAAAGCCAAACCAGCATTTATGTCAGCACAAAGGGTTTGAGGAATGACATTGTTCTTGTCTAGTGCATTTATCATTTACGAACCGCGTGTTATCGGCGTCAATGTTGTGGACGTGAAGATTGTTGTGTAGTGAAGACAGTGCTGTATTTGACACTACATACAACATGTGCTGGGTATAAAAGGTTGACGTTTAGAAATTGTCCATGAAATCATACATAATGCCTTCCGAAAGATTGTCCTTGGTAAACTTTATATTGATTTCTGGATCGACTTTAAGTTGCCCAAGTAATATCTCCAATGTTATTTTGTCGCCCTTTTATCCGCTCTCGCGATACATGCAGCCGTAGACGCATACCACACCTAGAGGTGCCTTTATAGGTGATGATTTTATACCGATTTATCGGATATCGAAGTTATAACAGGTAAAAGAACTAATACTAATTGCTATTTCGGTAACTACTCTAGCAAACCATAAAGTTTTTAATGCCTGAGTCTGTCATTTAAAAAAATAAACAACTTCAAAAATACGTCACGACAATCGTGTGTGTTATTGTTTGGGCTGGTGATTTCGGTGTTTATTTATTGAAAACATACCGTAAGTAGCGTTTTTTAAGTTTACTCTGAATATAAATGTTTATAAAGTATATGTACTTTAAGGAGTAATTTCATAGTAAACGTTAGAACCACTCGAATGGAATATTATCATATTTATCCAAGTACACCAAAAATTTCATTAGTGCTTTTTAAGTGCAGGATTTGCGGTGTATTACTGCATTTTATTTGAGATGTTTTTGTTGGTAGTACGGAGGGTATTTATTTAGCAATGGAGAATAATAATTTTTATTTACAAAACCTTGTATTTAAACTGAATCCGTTTCTAATTTGCGAAACCAAATAGCCGCCATTTTGCGGTAGGATGAGCGCATCGCGTGAGCGGTTATTGTTCAGATTTAACTTCAGTTTTAATATCGTTTAAAGCGATGATACTTTGGTGTTAAATAAGGTAAACCAGAAACCAAGCCGAACATTGATTCAAACCCATTTCATTTGCATCAGCAAACGGCAACCCTTTGGAGTCCATAGCTACATCTGACTGACTATCTCCAACATAACGCTTCTAATAAATTGCCTGCTGTCCGCCACTAATTAAAGGAAATGGCCCAGAAACAAGATTGCGATATTGTTCTCTTTAAACCTATCTCTATCTCATTCTGACTTACGTTTCCGCATAATGCCTTCTCGTACCCTCTAAATGTTCAAAGAGATGTCACTCATTATGCTAAATATCCCTCCCCTTTTGTGGGTAGATTAAAGATAAGTTTTTTCTTTGGCTGTTTTTTCTTGACAGTTGGTATATGGAGTGAGATTAAGATAATTAGGTTGGTAGGTTTTTATAAGTCGCTTAATTGTTTCTGGAGTCTGCTTAAAAATTTGTGACCGTTGGTGGAAAGTTTTTTTTAGCTTACAAAGGAGAGAATGCTTTCTTTCTAAACTAGGTTTCTTTATATTTTGATTCAAATTACTTAAAATCTCAATCATTTTTTGTAATGTTCAATTTGAATTGAACTCATGGCCCATCTATTATTATCGTTCCTGCAGTTTTTAACGAAAACTGTAATTAAGTTAATAGATCGGAAAGCTATTAAATTCAAGCGTGCAAGCATGTAAAATGCATTAAACAAAGTGAAATTTCAAATTTATAAAACCGAAAACCTATTTTAATTCCATCGCTGGCAATAAAGTAGCAGATTCGATCGGCCATATTGAAAAACGAGCAATTTTGAATAAATCGCGGCGGCCATTACAAAAATACCTTATTTCATTACGACAAACGTTCCATTAGTAGATACGGCGTTCTATTTAATGGAACTTTTGTGGATACAGCGCTGCAGCCGCTGCGTTTTAACGATTTAAGCGTTTGTGACTTTCTTAAATAAGTAATTATTGAATGGACCCTTCTGTATTATGTTGCACATGGAAGTAAAAGAATTTTCTTTACAATTCTACAAAAATTTAAAGATAGCCGAATTTGTAGATGTTTTAAGTGTGGTGATTGAAGCCAATGAGCAATTCTATTGGAATATTGTTAGGTTTCATTTTTTTAACACTAGATATTGTAAGCAGCGTCTGAAATAAAAATTTACTTTTTTATGAAAAAAATAAGTGCGCTTTGGATCTCAATTTCACATGACGGAAAGTGACAATGAGGTTGATGATGGTGCATGCACACTTATACAACGCCTATTTACTCTCGCCTTGAAAAGGTCCAAGTATAGCGTTCAGGGAATAAGTCTGCTGGGAGGAAATTCCACTTCATAAGTCGTTCGCTGTATAAATGTGGAAGCGAAAATTTAGTATATTAAACGTGATTGCTACCAGAAGCACTAGTGATTTTTATCTAACAGTCTTCAAAATATATAATATTTATGTTTATTTATTAATTAATAATTTTCTCATGTAAACAAGCGAACATTTAAAACACAAATAACATTTCAGCATTTCCGTCGCCACAACATTTTCAAAACATCAAAAACGCTTACGAAGGGTAACCCGAAAGGGTGTCGGATTCTAAATTTAAATTTATGTTTTGTTAGATCTGATCGCTTAGCAGCATGCGCTTTGGACCGATGCTTTTTTGTTTTTCTAAAAAAATATGATTTATTCAGCCAAAGGGTTTTTTAATGTTTCAATTTGATTCAGAACGACCCGGGGCTGCATTTCGTATAACGAATTATGTTCACTAACGATTTTATATCCATTACGTGAAATGTAAAGATTTCCATTATAGTAATTTTCTTAGAGACAGCAATGTAAATGTAAAACAAGTTGATAACGACTCCGTTGCCGTTATTGAAAGCAGGGGTTTGACTTTTAAATAGTCTTAGCGGTTTTAGTGGATGATTTGTTTTCATTAAACGATGACTTTAGATATTTTCTTATAGTTTTTGAAGATTGAATACTATATTTAAATGGTTGTAGGCTTCAAAGTTAGTTATACTCGCCTAAGGAAAAAGAAAATAATGAAGCAGTTACATTGGGTTTAACAACTAATGTAAAACTGCAGCGCTTGAATTCAAAAGCTAAAGGCTAAATTAATAAAATGGTAAGCCATTTTAAAGTTCAAACTCTCCACAAAACTGCCACAGTTGTTACTCTCATAAGTTAACATAATATCCCCATTATCCACACCCGATTGCTCTTGCATCGATTTAATACGATTCCGCGAATCGATATCATTCGATTATCATATCGATGTGATTCGATTAAAAGAACAGACGAATAAATGGATTTTCAAATTGAATTTGATGTTAAAACTTTACTTTTTCTAAAGGTTACATCACAAGATTTTAGTTTCTTTATTTGTAATCCTATTACCCAATATTTTTTTTTGTAGCAACAGAGCTTCTTTTACAAGAGTTCGTTCTGGGAAGTACTGACACCTTACTCATTACAACGTTCCGGTTTTGAAAGGTAAGAGTGCTGGTGAAATTACAGGCACGTGGGGCTTGTCAACTCATGTCTCAGGGTGATGGACGCAGTGGCAGTGTCGCTCAGATCTTTGCGATTTAAAGCTTTGCAACGGTCATAGACAAGCATGTCGCTGACCACCAGCACGACTTGTTCTTCCCATTACTTGGTATTTTAAAAAAAATAAGACCGGAAGTAAATTAATTTGCTACCCTGTAACTGTAATTGTACTAGTGTGTTATTCTATTAATTTTAGAGGGAGGGTGGGAAAAATAACTGCTTGACAAAAATAACTAACACAAGCACATTTATTTAGCTAGGTATTTCAATCCGAGTCTAGATTTTAGGTGAGGTGTAGGGAGTTGCCCCTCACGTACCGCAATCTGCGTGCTGTAAATTAATATGAATAAAATAAGAACAGACGGAGAAAATTTGACACAGATCCGACGGCGACAAGCGCTCGATGGCGACTCACGGAGCAGCGGGTGGCGTGGGGTGTCGTTACTATAATAAACTAATATAAACTGTGTGTGAATTTAATAACTAAAGGGCTTCAGTTGAAAAATAAAATATAGCAGGTTCTCCGTTAAAGAGAAATATCTCCATATAAAAATTATGCACACAGATATTTTAGTCTTAAATTATTCAAACCAATACTAACTAATCACATTAGTACATTCTTTAGGTAATACCCTAAAGTGTATCGTATATTTTTTGTAAGATCGTTTAATAGTAAATACCTAAACGTAGGTCAATGACCTACACCATTTGATCTACCAAAACAATTTTTCCCGCTTCTCCTCAGGTGACTCGCCTTAATTTTTTTTATAATACTAAGTGACGGAACGAACAAGTCATGCTCCTGGTGGTAAGCGACACGCCTGTACATAACAGTTGCAGTGCCACTTACGAGCTTTAAGTTTCAAAGATCTGAGGGGCACTGCCACTGCGCCCGTCACCGTGAGACATAAGTTGAAAAGTTCCATATCCCTGTAATTTTATCGGCACCCTTACCCTTCAAAACCGGAACATAGTAATGCTAACATTACTGCTTGGCGGCAGAAATAGGTAACGTGGCAGTACTTCCCTGGACGAACTCATTCACATGGATATCTACTGCTACTAATTAACATACTTTATAGCTACAATAGCCCTATATTTATTTAAATTAATTATTTGTATACAGTGATCTTGTGTATCAATCCTCATGTGTCTGCTTAAAGCACCTAACACCATGCTCTGATATTCATTGTGTTAATCCCAGATTGAATTACCTAACGTCGATGAACGCATGGGTAGAGAAGTTGATTGACATGATTAATTGTTGTGATATGATGAATAATTTTAATACGGAGTATAGATACTAGTGTGGTGTATTGTATAAGCTTGGATGGGCATCAAAACTTTAGGGAGATCATCCCCTAAAAGACCACGTTTGAAGGGCGTCTATAATGCCTATTGAGCATTGAATTTTTTATTTGTAAGCTTCAGCGTTTAAGATCGGAGTGGACCTTTGTGCAGAGCGGACAGTACGAAAATTATTACTAACTAGCTGTTCACTCTCGACTATGAGTCGTGTACATTGTTTGTTGTTAAAAAAATATGTTACGTTGAACTTGGTGGTCTGTAATACAGTTCCTTAACCTAGTGCAGACTTCAGCTATCACTAAGAAACTTGTTAATATACTTGAAATGTGACTACTTATAACATAACATAACGCAAAGGAAACCCTGTGTCGCGGGTGCAATGGATACACACATAGACAACCACAAATTACACCCAAACTCACGAGAGAAATAAATGTAGGCCATATAAATATTTTTCCTGAATCGAACCTGGCACCACTGCGTGGCAGTCCGACGTGGTAACCGTTCGGCCACAGACGCAGTTAAATAATAATAAATAAAATTATAGACCTTTTGGAGAGAAATAAAGCATTTTATATTGTATTGAACCTACAGGCGCCAATGTAATACTTCATTCCGATAAAGCATATATTGCAGAACAATATAGAAATAAGGAAATGAAACTATTTTTCCGGATTTAAATCGCGTATATTTGTTTTTTCAAACAAACCGACGTTTCGGGCCCTTTACAGGTCCCATGGTCACGGTTGACTGAGGTGGTACAG
>NW_020655971.1:0-20519 GCF_003589595.1 Hyposmocoma kahamanoa
ATCGACATCACGCTAACACTTCGTTACGTCACTTTACAGCCGCAAACCAAGCGATCTGGTTGCTGCCGTACCGCGCGCCGCTCGCTGTCCTTCAATTTGTGGCCAAAAAGAAATCTTTCTCAATGCCCCAACTCTGTTATTACTCGTCTGACAAAAAGTTTGCTCGAAACTCATTTCAGAAAGTCGTAATATGTGCCAACTGTACTAAGTTACCTACTTATACCCTTACGGGCAATGAATTCCGATCTCTTGGCACGGGGTTATAGGACAAATTTAAAAATTTAGTTAGGCTTTTTACAAAATTACATTTCAAGTTTTTGTGCGAATCTAAAGCATTTTATTCGAGCTGAAATATTGTTTTTGTACAAAATATGAATTTAACGGTCGTAGGCTTAATTTGTTCTTCTTCATTGTTAAAGGTCGTAGGTATCATTGAAAGTTCTAAGTAGCGTTATGTGCGAGCATTTTGTTCGGTTTTCCCCTTGACGGTTGAAACAAGACAGTATTATTAGGGCCAGTTACTTTGGTCGCATCAACGATGAGCTACTCTGTCTTGCCCACCACAATTGTCTTGACGATGTTTTCGGGTTACCGGTGAGCAATATGACCCAACTCATCAAGCATTCTTAGGTAGCATATAGTTGAAAGTCTAGCAGCGCCAGCGCTAGCCCATGAAATCCCCGGGTGTAATCAATACTTTGGCGTTCTCTAATAGACACGCGATCAAAATGGAATACATGCAGTTATATTTTCGCTAGTGATCGGAAATTTGGGTGCAAATAGTGCAATTATTATAAATGATGTTGGAAAGCAATAGCCTTATTTCGTTTGCGCCGCAAAGGATATAAGGTTTTTGGGGAAGTCGCGAGCGGCGCTCGGGGTCCTCTAAGACCCTGCGCCAGTGTGCGTCGCAGGCCTTGCACCACACGTAAAGCCGGCACTGATATCCAGTTTTACCCAAATTGTTCGAGGATAGACATACAGATAAGCCGTCGTGCGACGGTTCCTGTGCACGTACAGGTTGTAGTGCCTTCTCGTATACCCTAAGGGACGGTTCCCTACCGTATACCCATACGAGAAGGCACTACACAGGGTCACCATAATCAAAACTAGAAAGGTGCGGGGATATTTGAGGATAGATTTGTTGGCTATCATAAGTGTATGGTAAGCGGAACATTCTGTTTATTCCTTACTCGAGTTGTTTTTTGAGAGTGAAAGAATTTTTGTAATTTTACAAGTTAATTGAGGTTTTGACATTTTACATAAGGTTATTGTACGATAAGCTGCAGCAAGTAACCTGCGCCTACGATTTAACCAAGACGTCAGGATCGATGCATTGTTCTCAAAGCTACTTCAGGTACTTTCACAGTTGAATTACATACGGCATTTTGGTTTGGGACAATGCCGCCGATATTTATAGAATTTTTGTCCTGCAGAAACGTGCAGTTAGAGTGCTCTAGAGTGTCATTGAGAGATAACTTTCAAGAAATTAACATTCTTGCACTAGCATCATAGAATACATTTATGAAAATGCAATTTATTTTAAAAATAATGGTAATTGCTTTATGAAAAACAAAATGGCAGATATAACATTATTACGAGGAATAAAAGTAAACTAGCTGTTCTTGACAGCCGTCTTCACAACGTCACAAATTCGTTTAAGGGGCAAGTATATGCTTCCATAATAAGATATTTAAAATTTACCATTGAAGAGGTATAAAAGTATAGTACAACAAAAACTTTATACTGAAGGTATATTGTTTATACAACTTTTGCATACTTGAATGACAAAAATCCGTGGTAGTGACCCGTTTCACTCTTGTAAGTAAGGTAATGGCAATCTATGATGATTGAAATAAATTTTATATAGAATATTTTTTAACCGACTTCAAAAAAAGTTATTTATTATATTTATTATTTTTTTGTATGTATGTTACGCGATTACTCCAGTATTTGTAAACCGATTTTGATGATTCTGTTTTTGTTGGAAAGAGGGTACTTCCACAATGGTCGCATTTAATTTTGAAGAAAATCATCCACCTCTAAGGGTGGCTGTTCACGCATGAAGATTCATTTTTATAAATAGCGCCTAAATTTTATTATAAGGAGCAATTACTTTAATGGTAGATTTTGCTATTCTCCAATTCAAGGCGTTTTCTCTCTCAATATACTTTGAGTAGTGAGAAGCGATTTTTATTATCTCCTGTGTTAAGTTTTTTTAATTTTTTTAGATTTCAATAAAACTTGGCAAATAGATATAATTCCACGTACTTTTGATTTCGGTTTTTTTAGTACTCTGTACTGAGATTATTATGATACCAAGTGAGGGACAAACAAGTCATGCGCCTGATGGTAAGCGTCATGACTGTTCATAACACTACCAATGTCGTTCAAAGATATAAATCATCGCAAAGATCTGAGGGGATCTAGAAGTTGAAAAGTCCCATGTCCCTTTAATTTCACTAACACCCTTACCCTACAAAACCGAAACGCAGTAATGCTCACATTACTGCTTGGCGGCAGAAATAGTTAAGGTGGCAGTATTTCCCTGGACGAACTTATTTCACAAGGAGCTCTAATGCTACTAAATGATAAATGTGTACAAATGTTTATTTACAAGGAGCAACCCCTACAGTATCTTGCTCGTTATTCTCAGTGTAATTTGCCTTACGAATGGGCAGTAGAGTTTAATGAATATGAGGATTTCAAGTGTGATTTGCTTACCTATGAAATGTAGATTATTTGACTTCGACTTTGAAAGTAGCCGGCCATTGTTGGAGACTGTTACCACACGACAACTGTATCGGAAGGGTAAATAAGCACTGGCACATGCCAGTGCTTACACCACAAGGTTTAATTTTTAATTATGTGAGTAACCCGAATTTGTTTCTGTTGAATGGAATCTAGCGGGCAAAAATGTTATTGAAAGTACCAAAATGTTTTCCAAAGAAACGTTATCAATGCCCTTAAGAAATTTATTTAGTCAGTTTCTATAAAATTACATCCGAAATGAACCTACGAATCGAAGGACCGGTAGCTACCTTATCCAACGCATTAGCATAATCATAATAAAGAGGGAACGTTAGGAAGTATATTGGGCACTTTTCCGCGAGAACCCGATTTCATTTGTATAATTTAGCCATAGTGCCATTTAAACTATTAATGTTTATGTATTGTATCTTTAAAAGTATACAAAAATAAAATTGTTGAATAAACGGAATATGTATGATAACGGAATATATGTAATATCTGTATGGCCTACATTTATTTCTCTCGTGGGTTTGGGTGTAATTTGTGGTTGTTTATAATATGTGTGTCCATGGCACCCGCGACACAGGGTTTCCCTAATGCGGGGTTATGGGTATGTGCGTTATTATAATAATTATTATTAAAACATTTTTCGTTCTCTATTTTAGTGTCTTTTGGAAATCACGTATTTCACGTGATTTCCAAAAGACATTATATATATATATATATATATATTCTTACTTTCTAATTACAAATGTATTTTTGAACCAATGGTTTGCAATGCATGAGGAGATTCGTCGTTCAACTCTTGGTAGGATCAATTTGGGGAATAAGTTTTGTAACTTGTTTTGGTCTGGGTGGTATGCCTCTAGAGGTAATCCGTTGCTCTGGCACACATAATATAATATATAACCACACCAGATAATTGGTGTGGTTATTTCGCATATAATTATTACCATATTATAGTTATATCCTTATTCTTATTAATAAAAGACGGAGACGCAGAAGACCCAGAAGGAGGTGGCGTGACGTGTAACATACGTATACGAGATCTTGGTCTGTAGTGGCGTTAAATCGTGATGAGTGGAGAGAGGAAAGGAAGGCCTTTGCCTTTCAGTGAAATTAGCTGCTGAAAAATGTTAAATGAAAATTATTAATAAAACAACAGATTTGTAACCTGACTGAAAAGACGATGGCTTTGTCAGAAGTCCCAGTTTTAGTTCCCAATGGTCGACCTCCGCTACTAAGTCTTTCACGTCTTATTACAACTTGTTATTTCATGATGGAAAACATCTTGTTAATGTTTTATTACGTCAAACGTCATATAAATACGGGTACTCACTAGCGTGCTGTAACCGTAATCGTTGCGTGTTAAATAAACAAAAATCATAGTCTGTACGTGTTTCGCAAGCTTCCCGCTAGCGGAACGCGTGTGGTTCGCAGTGAGCCGACGATAGCCAGGTTTACTCATTCTAGCGAGCGTAAACAGTTATCGTGACAGTATCTGTCACGTTACAGTTACAGCTCTCTAATGAGTACCCGGTTTGAGTGGTGGTGGTTTGTTGCGGTTGCTCCTCGATAAAGAGGTTAACAGTAGCACGTGACATAATTTAAATTCTAAGTTACGTATATTTGGGAATGTTTAGCAACATATCTCGCTATCGATGAAAGAAACCATCTTGATGAAACTTGCGTGTCTCTGATGTAATCTGTCTGGTTATTAACACCATTTTGGATTAGCGGGATTGCACAGTATTTAACGCAATCAGTAGCGATCGTACCTCATTAATATCATAATGAGGTATACACCTATATCGCTGTTAGTTACTTCACTTAAACAAGTAGACGAATAAGGCCTTCAATCATTATCTCTCTTTCATAGAAATTAAGTTATTACGAGATATTGAAAGTTCCAAATGTTATACTTATACCCACGGAAGTGTATATATTTTTACAATAAGATTCCGATTATTAAGATTATCATTTCCTCAGTTTAAATCTTACATTAAAAGTATTTTAATTGAAAATATTACAAAACTGAAGAGTATGTTTTAGATAAAGAAATATGGAAAGACAACAAGAGTCTAGATTCCACACAATTATGATTCAAAATGTATTCCGTAGCATTTAAAATTATTTGAAAAGAGCAATCCCTAGAGTTTCTTGCTCGTTCTTCTCAGGGAGGTCAGCGTATTGAACGAGCAGTAGCTTAAAAAATTACGTTTTCAAGTGTAAAAATTTTACCTGTGGAATAAATGATTGTTTGACTTTGACTTTGACTTTGGAAGAGATGATACCTCCCTCTAAAATCTCGAAATTATTGCATTGTATGTTTTATATTTTTAACGTGTAAGTGGCAATTATATTCATCATCATTAACTCATTTATGCGTCCCAATGTTGAGCACGGGTATCCTCTCAGATGAGGACTTAGGCCATAGTCCGCCACACTGACTCTATGAGGGTTGGTGATTTCACACGTTTTGCGAGGGATGAACCTCTTCGATGTGCAGGTTTCAACACGATTCTTTCATTCACCGAAAAGTTCATGGTTAATTTCAAATGGAGTTAAATTTCGCCCATCAATTCCGAGAATCTCAGACGAGCTAGCCCGGATTCGAACCCATAGCCTCTACTTGAGAGGTATTAAGGTCAAACCATTCGGCTTTCTATAGTTAACATATTTACTTTACTACATTCATAATATTATTTCATATTTACTAGAAAAGTATTGTATTTGTAAGTAGAAATATATGTATTTTTGTTATGACTTATTGATGCCATTAATTTTTTAACTAAACACATTTTTTTTATAATAGCAAGTGACGGGACGAACAAGTCGTACGCCTGGTGGTAAGGAACACGTCTATCTATAACAGTTGCAGTGCCACTCAGAACTTTATATCGCAAGGATCTTAGAGGCACTACCACTGCGCCCGTCACCAAGAGACATAAGTAGACCAGTTTCATGTGCCTGTAATTTCACCTTTACCCTTCAAAACCGGAACGCAGTAATGCTCACATTACCGCTTGGCAGCAGAAGTAGATAAGATGGCAGTACTTCCCTGGACGAACTCTTTCGCAAGGATTAGGATATTAGAGCGTAGAGTACTTCAAGTGTATACAGAAGTGTACCAAGCGCAAGTCCGGCCGCATCTAGAGTACTGCTGCCACCTAAGGAACGGATCTGCTAAATGCCAACTAGCGTAAAACGTAGCACGAGGCTTATCTATGATACAAAGCCTTGAAAAATCCCGTAAAATCTCCTGTTTATCAGTATTCTATAGGATGTACCACGGAGAGTGTGCGATGATATTGCATGTAAGCTGGAGTTCCACTCCTATGTCGTGGATTTGCCTGCAGATTTTTTCCCGAATGCCATAACTTGAGCCTTTTTTAAGGCTAAAGTAAGTAGGTATTACATAAGTGCTCCATCATCGACTTCATCGTCATTTTCCTTCAAGTGAGATGTAGGTAGAAGGCGATCTAGGAATTTGAAAGTCAAAAACACAATGTCAAAGCCAAAGACAAATAATCAATTATTCCATAGGTAAAATTTTTACACCTGAAAACGTCATGTTTTAAGCTACTGCTCGTTCACTACGCTGACCTCCTTGAGAAGAACGAGCAAGAAACTCTAGGGATTGCTCTTTTCAAATAAACTTAAATGCTATGAAATACGCTTTGAATCATAATTGTGTGGAATTTAGACTCATGTTGTCTTTCCTTACATCTTTATCTAGTGTATACTCTTCTATTAAAATACTTTTAATGTAAGTTTTAAACTTAAGAAATGATAATCCCAGAATCTTATTGTAAAAACGTACACAGTTCCCCATAAAAGAATCGTTTAACTTAGTTCAACGAAATCGTGGTAGAATTTGGACTTAGTTCTAAGGTTAATAATAATATTAACCTTAAAACTAAGCCTAACCTTCATAAAGAAAGAAAATATCCATAAGGATATCTTCTTTCTTTATGAAATTATATATATTTTTATATTTTTATTATGCTCTACGTATTTCGATTTCTGATTTATTACACATGAAGTATTAACAACGTTGTCGGTACTCCGTGAATAAGGTTGCTAGTTAACTGGTGCAAATCTAATAAAACTACCCTCCCGGCTTTTATGATATTTTCTTGAGATGAGTGAGGGAACCAAATTATTTGGAGCCCGGTCAATATAAGAGATATTCTAGCAAATACATTTGAGGAATAAATGTGAAATTGGAATGTTTATTTGTAATTACACTAATGTGTCTTTGATGTATAGTAATAAAATTGTATGAATATTATCATAAATATGATATCAAAATAAGTGTTTAATATTTGAATAAAACGTCACAAAGAACACACTGAATGAAAGACGGTGATTTTATTTATTTCAATCATGGACTAATAACTCAAAAGGACTGCTAGACTTCATACTACAGTAGGGCTGGCACGAACAAGCGCGACTTGCGTGAGAGCGACATAAACCGCAAAAGATGTCTATACAACTATAGCAGTATCTCGCGCTTTATATCTCTCTCGCACTAGTCGCACCCAATCGTACTAGCCCTACTGATCGTAACTCTGAAAAAGGTCGAAATTCCGTCTTATATCTAAATGGCCTGGAATTAATTTATATTACGTAAATGATTGTGGATATCAATCAATCCGTCTTTAATACGAAATATATAATGTCAGTTTTTTTCAAAGTGGTTTTATTCAAATATTGATAACGAGCTAAAATTATTTTTTAAACTTTGACAAATATATGCATGTCAGTAGATGGCATTGTGTGTTACAAAATAATTTATAAAATAACGCTTCTTAATATGGGTAGATGGCGGTAATCCTAAATAAAACAAAAGTGTAGCCAGCACTATCCATAAAAATCGGTGCAATAAGCGTCATCAAGTTGATTTGTATGTTATTACTAGAAATTAGAGTAACTTTGGTAAATTGCAGCTTTTCAATGTAAAACTAATTAGTTACAAAAACAACCATATTTTGGTACTTGTCATGACATCTGGTGAACCAACTACGAAATACCCGACTACGCTGAGTTGTAATTACGAGTAGTAGTAGCCCTCTTCGTCCATGATTTCGATGAATAAAACATTCGCCATGTAACATTATCTTGACGACGACACTTTTCAAAAATTTTTATTTTCGTGATATAAAAACAACTTATTAATAATGTGTTTAAAGTAAAATTAAATTTTTAAATAAAGGTGCAAAATTAAATTTCATGGCCGGTAAAGCACTGGTTTATATCTCTGGTAATCTTGTAAACATTTTTGCATTTCTATCACCCCTTTTGAAATGTTAATATTGTATAGTGTTATGTGAACCATTTTACATGACAATTTTAGAGTACTGAAACGTAGACCTTAAAATTAAACACCACAAGACGCCTGCAGACATTTGAGATGTGGTGCTACCGTCGCTTGTTGCACATTGGTTGGACACAGAGGGTCACAAACGAAACCGTGCTTCAGCGTGTTCATATGTCCCGGAAAATGATGCCGTCTGTCAAATGGCGCAAAATAGAATATCTTGGCCACGTGATTAGGAACAATAGATACAGGCTGCTACAGCTAATAATGATGGACAAAGTGCAGAGAAAGAGACGCGCTGGGCGAAGAAAGAAATCGTGGCTGCGGAAAATCCGGGAGTTGACCGGCATTGCCTCCGTCGAACAGCTGTTTCGGTTGGCTACCGATAGAGATAGATACAGAAAGCTGACGGCCAACCCTCAGCATTGAAGAGGCACTCTAAGAAAAAGTAGTTAGAGTACTACAGGGTATTGTTCTGGGACCGCTGCTTTTTGGATTTCAAAAAACTTTCAAATATGTCATATTAACTGACCGAAATGACCACGGAAACAAGCGTACTGACTATCTCTACCGCTAAGCGATAAGCACATGGGATTTGTCAACTTTACGTCTCAAGGTAACGAGCGCTGTAGGTGTACCCCTTATATATTATCTTTGCGATTTAAAACTTGGAATGGTACTTGTATGGGCCACCTAACTCCATATATGTATTGTAGTGGTAGTACGAAAGAAAATGGTAAAAGGTTGGTATAAAATACAAGTCTCATGATGATGATGTGGCAAATCTTTCCTTGATATAGTGTATCATCGATGGACAGTTGGTACTTAAAATAAAGTATAAATTACGGTGCTGATGCGTGATGTTATATGGAGTTAAACCCTAATACAGATTATAATATTTTCTTACCTTATAAAGTATTTTATATACATAGGACTGACTCATGTCTAAAACTGTCTAAACTATCACTAAAAATGTATAACCACGATAACTCAAACTCATTTTTATACTTTTAAATTTTAAATACTACTATACTACTATACTAAATATAGGTACATATTTTTGGTCCCGCCTAACTGAACACGTCTCCTAAAACACAGACATTTGTCTAGTTTAGGAGTCAGAGTTCTCAGATTTGTTACGCCTATTCTACCTGTTTGTTTTATTTTATTTTGTTAACATTTCTAATCAGTAAATTTCGTCAAAGGTTAGTGTAGACGAGACTTTACAAAGTGACGTTGTTAGTGTAGTGAGGAATCCTGCATATGACTTTAATAAAAACGAAGCAAACGAGGGTAGATTCTCGCCGACGCCGCCTGCGCCCGCTGCCTTACTGAGTAATCGGGCTGCCAGGGCTTTGGCGCGCAGTTTCCATCGAGTCACCGCCGCGGAATCTCATGATTAAGGACCACGAATTGGTTCGAAACACGTCGAGCAAAAATTCGACTTAAATACGTCAGTTATCCTTTATTTTATTTATTTATTTATTTTATTTTTGAGGGTACAAACAGCTTGTATCACAATGTAATAGAAACTATATTAAATAATTATAAGCAAAAACAGTTCCCTACTGATAAACATACAATAGCGAAATACAGCATTGACAACACTAAACAACTAAACGACATTCATACATACACACATGCCACATGATAAAAGCAATGTAACATTACGAAAATTAGATTAGTTTAGTAATAAAAAATGAATTAGATAATACCTTTCAAACGCACAGTTTGTGTTAAACAAATCAAAATCGTAAAGAGCAGAAACTTTATTAAAATTATTGCTCGCCTTTGGGAAACAAGACCTTCAGCAATGAAAAAAACGACTAATAAGAAGAAGAAAAATTGCGGGCTATTTCAGATCTAAAAAAACCTTTTTGTTTTAAGAATATGAGATCAAATAATTGTTTTCGATTTCCTTTTCTTTCAATATTTTATATTATTTAAAAACCGTGGTAGTTCAATGGTTTGACCTATCGCCTTTCAAACAGAGGCTGTGGATTTGAAACCGGGCTCACACATCTGAATTTTTAGGAATTGATGTGCAAAATTTAATTTGAAATTTATAATGAGCTTTTCGACGAAGTACAACATCGTGATGGAACCTGCGCGTCGAAGAAAGGTCTTAACCCTCGGAACACGTGTTAAGTTATAAATAGGTTGATGATGGTGATAATATGATTTCAATGTTTAAAAAGACAGATTAGGCTGTAAATTCATCCCATTGCTGTCTACACCAGCGATTCACTAGTTAAAAATTAAAAAGTAGGATAGGAAAATGCATGAAACGGTTCCCTAGTGCCACCGTTAATTCCAACTCGAGGACAAGACAAATTACTTCATTAATGTTTTCTTTCGCCGTATCCTTCTCGTCCAATTTATCACTGGCGCGCTACGCTTTTTTTTCAGCGATTAAACATTCAAACGTTCATTGTTAAAATTTAATTTGACAATTTGGATTTGTTTTGTGTTAGATTGTTAAAAAAGTTGGGACTGGATTTATGCATTAATAAAAACAGGGAAATCGGATGTAGTCTTAAAGTTAGGGCGTTGCAGGTACGTTGCGTCTTCATGGTCACAACGCTATGATTACAAAGCAGCGAGTGCCACACGAGCAATGCCGCTTACGTACACACGCTGCACCCGTCCCCACTTCGTCTTCTTGACCCCGATTCAGAACACTTCGATATTTTAACCGAATCGTTCGATTGGATATCGTTCTCGAATCGAAGGGCGTTTTCCGAGCTGTTCAGAACATTCCGAGATAAACGATCGCTTCGTATTCGGATACGAAATCGTTATCCAACAGCGTTTACGGAGATAGTCGATGAAATAGATTATAAGAAAATGATATAAATTTTGACTTTATTTTAAATAATATCCATATTGAGTTCTTAGGTTTTCGCGATTGTTACACATAGGAAATGAAACTATTTTTCCGGATTTAAATCGCGTATATTTGTTTTTTTCAAACAAACCGACGTTTCGGGCCCTTTACAGGTCCCATGGTCACGGTTGACTGCGGCAGAAAACAAATATACGCGATTTAAATCCGGAAAAATAGTTTCATTTCCTAATATCCATATTACTTTCTTGCTTTGTAAACAATAGGACGTCCGGTAAGTTTCATTCGATAACTGTGTTCTGAATAACGCTTGTAGCCTTTGCCGGTTGAGAAGTTCGAGTAATCGTCATGTGTGACAATGAGTGTGACGCATTTCGGTTCGATTTCGAATACGACAGTCTGATGTTCGATTCGGGTGTTGTGATTAAAAATTAAAAGAAATCGGTCGACAACTGAGTTATCGTAAGGTTCTGAATAGACCCCCCTTGTCTGACTCGTTCCACTTCCGCGCGCTGTTTCACATGTAAATGATAATTAGTGTAATGCTAAATGTAGGCCTTTGCAAACAAGGAGGATTTACGGAAATCGGTGGGTCGGTAGTTAGGTGGGCAGGCAATAATGGGGTGACCGTACTAAGCTTATATAATCATAATAATGTTCTGTTATATTGACCTGATATTTAAAGGTTTTTACTAACAATTAATTTGCAATAATCGGTAGGTCGTCTACCTATTGCAATAAAACTTCAAATCTAAAACAATAAGTATTAGATTCAAATCTAAAAGCACACGCCCGCACATCAAGCTACACATTGACGTATCTTGTTCCGTTGCACTGGAGGCGATTTTCGAACTAAAATGTGAAGTCTTACGTGCCGTTGTCCTTACTTTGATTGATCATCTTTTAATACATGACATCAAATTATACAGACTTGTTCACACGCTCGTCTACTGTTAAAAAACTCAAAACAAAATGCGTTCTACTAATAGTGCGTCATCATATTCAATGCCTGCTTCCCTTTAATAATTTTATCGCAGGTTCACAGCTATAAGACTATAAATCACAGTATCAGCACTTGAATATAGTGCTGTAGCTAGATACTACTTGAAGGGGCGATACTCAACGGGGCTTGGAATAAAATTGTGCAAATTTTCTCTTTTAGACATGTTTCAACCGCATTTAAAAAATTTGCATTGCTTTGACAGGATCTTTTGAACGTCAATTTTATATTCTCACACGTAGAATAAAATTTGTTATATATTTGCAACGCAAAAATAAACAAGCAACTTAAAATATTTCATATCATTAACCCATTTATACGTCTCACTGCTTGGCACATGTCTCCTCTCAGGCGAGGGTTTTAGGCCATGGTCCGCTACGCTGGCCTAATACATACGTGCAGGTTTCAACAGAATGTTCTCCTTCGTCGAAAAGCTCATGATAAATTGCAAATTAAATTTAGCACATAAATTCTGAAAAATTCAGCGCGAGACCGCGAGCCGCGACCGCATTGCTCGTGTGGCACTCGCTGCTATGTAACTAATCATAGCGTTGCGACGACGCAACGTACCTGCAATGCCCTAACTTTAAGACTACAACCGATTTCCCTGTTTTTATTAATGCATAAATCCAGTCAGAACTTTTTATAACAATCTAACACAAAACAAATCTAAATGCTCAAATTAAATTTTAACAATGAACGTTTGAATGTTTAATCGCTGAAAAAAAAGCGTAGAGAGCCAGTGATAAATTGGACGAGAAGGATACGGCGAAAGAAAACATTAATGAAGTGATTTGTCTTGTCCTCGAGTTGGAATTAACGGTGGCGCTAGGGAACCGTTTCATGTATTTTCCTATCCTACTGTTTAATTTTTAACTGACTTCAAAAAAGGAGGAGGTTCTCAATTCGACTGTACGTTTTTTTTATGTATGTTACGCGATAACTCCGGTATTTGTGAACCGATTTTCATGATTCTTTTTTTGTTGAAAAGGGGGTACTTCTATAGTGGTCTCATTGAATTTTGAAGAAAATCATTCACCTCTAAGGGTGGTTGTTCACGCATGAAAATTTCTTTTCTATGAATAGCACCAAAATTTTACTAAAGAACAATTATTTTAATGGTTGATTTTGCTATTTCTCCAATCCAAGGCGTTTTTCTCTCCATATACTTTGAGTAGTGAGAACCGATTTTTATTAGTTCCAGTGTCAAATCCTGTATAGTGGCGAATTTAAGGATATTTCAATAAAACTTACAACAAACGTATAACGTAAAACGTAAAGTAAACAAATACACGTAATTCAACGTACTTTTGAGGTCGGTTTTTTAGTACTCTGTACTGAGATTATCGACATATGATCACATGAGGCTTCATTATACCAAGTGTACGAATTAATTATATGAAGCCAAGGATTTCTAACTTCTAAATCTTACTTACTTGTATTCAAGTAATCAATCAATAGTGGCAAAATATCTTTCAAAATGTATTAAAGCTATCGAAGCTTCATCTACTCAGAAACTCGGTTTATAAATAGGATTTTTCACCAAAGGCTTATGTAGTTAGCTAAGTAGACAGTAATTAGATCTTTAGTAAGGGTATATGTATACTAGTATAATCCTTTATTTATCACATTTAAAAAGGAGAAGAGTTATTTTCAAGTTAATATTCTCTACCTAATTTCGTTGTAAATTTTTATTATTAACTATAGAATCGCTGGTGTAAACAGCAATGGGATGAATTTACAGCCTTCTCTGTCTTTTTAAACAATAAAATCATCATAACCATTATCAACCTATTTATACGTCCCAGTGATGGGCACGGGTCTTCTTACAAGCAAGTGTTTAGGCCATAGTCCGCCACGCTGACCCAATGCGGGTTGAAGACTTAACACGTTTTCCGAAGGTTAAGACCTTTCTTCGACATGCTAGTTTCATCACGATGTTGTTTGGATGCCATATGACCAAAATACTTCAGAAGTATCTGGTAGCATATTGTGAAAAGTCTATCTACCCGTTTCAATTAGTCTATTCACGCATACACTATAATGCTTGCTGTCGTGGTGAAAAGATTTGCTAACCGGCTTAAAGTACTCCCCAATTTTAGCCAGGGTGCACCGGATGCACAGGAAAAAAATGGTACATCGTGTGGGGATTTTCCTTTAGTGCTTAGTGTAGTTTATTGCTTTACAGCATATTTGAATGGGGATCCATTCAAATATGCTGTAAAGCAATTGTGTCGTATCTCGAAATATTTTAAAAATGACTTTCTTTTAAAATTGGTCTAAGATTCGTGATTCAACGACGATATTTTTTTTGACGAAACACGCAGAAAAATGCTGTAAATAGTAGAACTTCAGAAGTTACATTATCCGAGATACGACAAGATTGCTTTCCAGCGTCAATATGAAGCCTTCTTGAGTCTTCAATATCGCAGAATGTCATCGAGGCTATAATTAATAATTTCTTAAATTAGACACAAGTTATTAGTATAATATTTCCTCGGCGACAATACCTAACTGCGGCACTGTTTAGAATCATAACGTATATTCCATGAACCTTTAGTAGACATAAAAATTACAAAAGTCTCCCGTTGCTATTTGCGCCGCTATATAAATTGAAATCATGTTAAAATGATTTGGTTTTTGATTAGTCGTTGGTGGGTTGGTTGCCTTTTTTTTATGATACCAAGTGTCAGGATGAACAAGTTGTGCGCCTAGTGTTAAACGACACGCCTGTCTATAGCAGTTGCAGTGCCACTCAGAGCCTTAAATCGCAAAGATCTGATGCTTGGCGGCAAAAAAAGGTAAGGTACACAACGAGCTCCACTGCTTTTAAAACCTTTTGAATCGAATAACGCTGGAGTATTTTGTTTATGATTCATATTATTAATTATTTACTATTGTCTTTTCGTCATCATTAGCTATTACAGGGTGGAAAAAACAATCAAACATGAAAGGGTAGCGATGTTCTGCTATTTCATGGACATCTTTAATTGTGAGACCCAATGTTCATTCTAGAAATTTTATACTTATCATTGACCCTATTGATTAGTGAGTGTATATTTTGTGCATTTTTAGTTGGTTCGATTCTCGGCTGAGATACGATTTTCAAAAAATCTTTTAAGGCATTTATTTATTTTAAGAAAAATAAAAGATTGTTTCTTTTAAGTAAAATTAGCTGTATTATGTATTAAATTTAGAAATATTAGGTCCCTTTCATGTTCTATTGATATTTTTCACCCCTGATTATATTTAGTCATTTTATTTTAATAACTCTTGCAACGAATTGAATTTTTTTTTTCACATTCATAGTATTTTTTTTACACTATATTTCGTTTTTTTAGAATTCAAAAACTGTAAACAAAGAAGTGATCGTAAATTACAGGATCATATGTCATTATTTTGTAAAAAAATTCCATTGATGTTTGGAACCCCTATTACTTTAAGTATTTTATAGTGCAGGTTTTCGAAATACATTAAATACGTAAAAATAAAAATGTGCAAATTACGAGTATAATAGTTTAATAATTATACAAAGTGTGTTAATATGTTTGAGAACTTAATTTCACGATATTTATTAAATTGCTCTGTTTACTAAATGAAACGGTGCCTGACAAAATACCCAATATTTCCTTCAGTCTAATGATAGAAAAAATAACTATAGGGAAACCCTCTATCGCGGGTGCCATGGTCACAGACTTAGACAACCACAAATTACACCCAAACTCACGAGAGAAACAAATGCAGGCAATACAAATATTTCTACTCGGCTCGGGAATCGAACCCGGGACATCTGCGTAGCAGACCAGCATAGCAACCTTTCGGCCACAGAGGCAGTAAATATTCATTTAATACCCGATACTAATACGTAATAAGTTGAGACCTTCATGTATTATTTTCAATGGCAAAGTGAAATAAATTTAATTTTTAAGTTGGGGGACTTGGTGGTCGGTCTTCAACTACCCCGTCTTTCGATAATCAATGTATGCAGGTTTCTTATGAAATAAAATTTCAGTACGTAGATTGTATACTAGTTGAATGAAAGGCGTAGTGGCTGTAGACCGTACCATGACAGTTTTAATATCTAGTTTAGAATGTGTACATTTTCTAGAGAATTTTATTGCTATGATATGTACAATAATAATTCTAACTTTGTCATAAATAACAACCGAACTAGAGAAGTTTGATTATAGGCTTTTTTCGATTTCTATGGGATCTGCTCATCAGATTTTGACTTCTTGGTGGACAATGGACTGTTACGGACTCCTATATACGGACTCCTTTGTACATTTTATACTTTTTTGTCTGGTTGTCATAGTGATGTTGATTACACGTATTGTGTCAAGTGAAAACTTGACTATTATTTGCAGAAAATATTTTTTTAATGTATGATAGCCGAAACGAACCCGGAACAGCATCGTCGGTATCAGGGATCACCTCGAGAGATCCTTTTAGACCAAAAAATCATTTTCAAAATCGGTCCACAATAATCAATGGAGAAATTGGTATGTACATTGACATGCCTATAAAATTTGAGGATTTTCCTCTATTTTCATGGGGGATCCATGAAAACAGAGGAAAATCCTCTCGTCACGTTCTGACTTGGTGACAATGGGACCACCATGAGAGTGCACCCTTTAAAAAAAAGAATTTTCGAAATCGGTCCACAATTGACGGAGAAATCGGAAAACATATATACAGCCAAACGTCAATCACGAAATCGGTGCTCACTGCTTAAAGTATATTGAGGGAGAGAAAAACGCCTTAAAATTTGAGCATAGCCGAATAAGTTAATAAAATAATTGCTCGTTACAAAATCTAGGCACCATTTATGAAATAAGACTTAATGCTTGAACACTATGTTTTCCCTTAATGGACTCAACAGTACTTTCTACGTTTCTAATTTACAAGCGGTCAATAGGAAAGTAAAACGAATTGTGAATCGGGGAAAATTTCAGCTTAGTAGAAACATTCAAAGGGAACACTCGGAGGAAAAGAAGTCCGTGTTGTTCAGCAAAAATTTAAAAGTAAAACAATCGTAGATTCCTTCAGTAATTTGCACGATATAGCAGAAGAAAGCTTAACAAACATCTTTACTTTGTAACTCTAAACGAAGATAAAATCGGCGAAAGCGAAATTTAAAATTCTGAAAGACGTTTATTAGATGTCACTTCCCATTAAATTTGTATTAAATTTATTTATTTTATATTTTAGCACTAATTGAAATAGTCCATCACGGGTCGTATTATATTTTCAAAGTCAAATATTCATTAACTTAAATTCTTCATTCAGTCTCACGTTTTACTCTTATAAAATAAAGGATAATTATCGAGTTCTCAAGTTTTCACAATTACTACGGCACGTTAATTCCTTGTACGTCGTCGCTCGGAGCGTAGGAATGTAACTTTATTTTTTTGGTGTTTTAACAGTTTAACAACCATAAAAACACGTTAACTATTTAACTCGGATCTGCGTGTTTGTGGTCCATCGTAGTTTCTGATTTCCATAACACAAGTGCTTTAGTTGCTCAATTTGGGATTCGGAGCAACATTAGTGATGTTGTATAATATTATACAATCTATTAGGGGTTAAAGTATGAAATTGCCGTTTTATTGCAATAGGTTCTTTGAATTTTCATAGCATCTTCATGGTTTGAGGTTTTCGAATGAAACTTTTTTCAAATGGTTTCTGTGATTTTTTTTTTTAATTTGAAACATTTGAATATCGACTTTCAATTGTTTTTGTTATTCAATTTAGACAAGAAAGATGGATACTGCGAAAATTCGAGTGATTTTTGAATACGAGTTCCGACGCGGAACTAACGCGGCAGAAACAGCCCGCAATATCAATGCTGCGTTTGGAGAGGGGTCTACTAATGAACGCACCGTGCGATTTTGGTTTAAACGCTTTCGTGATGGAAATTTCGATTTAAAGAACGAGCCACGAGGAAGACCGCCCACACAGGTGAATAACGATGAATTAAGAGAGATAGTGGAAGCCGATCCTAGTCAAACTACCCAGGAATTAGCGGCATGGTTTAACGTTACCTTACCCACAATATTGACTCACTTGCGTCAAATCAATAAAATAAAAAAATACGAAAAATGGGTGCCTCATGATTTGACTGATCTGCAGAAAAAAACGCGTGTTGAAACTTGTGTTGTCTTGTTGAACCGGTACAGAAATGAAGGAATATTGGATCGAATTGTAACATGTGATGAAAAGTGCATTCTTTATGATAACCGGAAAAGAAAAATGCGATGGCTGACCCCAGGTCAAATGCCACAACAGTGTCCTAAAGCAAAACTTACCAATAAAAAGGTAATGGTAACTGTTTGGTGGTCTCAGCATGGTGTTATTCACTATAGTTTTCTCCGATCTGGTCAAGCAATAACGGCAGATGTCTATTGTGCCGAACTCCGAACCATGTTGACAAAACTAGCAGTAAAACAGCCCCGACTCATGAATCGATCTTCACCATTATTGCTCCACGACAACGCGAGACCTCACACAGTACGAGAAACCATTTTGACCCTTCAGGAACTGCAGTTAGAAACCATTCGTCATCCTCCGTATTCACCAGACCTTGCTCCAACGGACTACCATTTTTTTTCGTGATTTGGACAATTATCTACGTGACAAGAAGTTTTCTTCCCAGGAGGCAGTACAAAATGCTTTCACACAGTTTGTGCAGTCTAGATCGTCGGAGTTCTATCGCAAAGGCATTAATAACCTTCCCATTAGATGGCAGCAATGTATAGATAATAATGGCAACTATTTTGATTAAATAAATTTGTTAAAAATTTAAAAAATAAACAATTTAGATTTTCAGTACAAATCGGCAATTTCATACTTTAACCCCTATTATCTTATTATGGAAGCGTAGACTTGCCCCTTAAACGAATTTGTGACGTTGTGAAGACGGCTGTCAAGAACAGCTAGTTTACTTTTATTCCTCGTAATAATATTATATCTGCCGTTTTGTTTTTCTTAAAGCAATTACTATTATTTTTAATATAAATAACATTTTCATAAATATGTACTATGATGCTAGTGTAAGAATGTTAATTTCTTGAAAGTTATTTCTCAATGACACTCTAGAGCACTCTAACCACACGTTTCTGCAGGAAAAAATTCTATAAATATCGGCGGCATTATCCCAAACCAAAATGTCGTATGTAATTCAACTGTGAAAGTAGCTGAAGTAGCATTGAGAACAATGCATAGATCCTGACGTCTCGGTTAAGTCGCAGGCGCAGGTTACTTGCTGCAGCTTATCGTACAATAACCTTATGTAAAATGTCAAAACCTCAATTAACTTTTAAAATTGCAAAAATTCTTTAACTCTCAAAAAACAACTCGAGTAAGGAATAAACAGAATGTTCCGCTTACCATACACTTATGATAGCCAACAAATCTATCCTCAAATATCCCCGCACCTTTCTAGTTTTGATTATGGTGCCCCGGTGTAGTGCCTTCTTGTATACCCTAAGGGAGGGTAGGGAACCGTCCCTTAGGGTATACGAGAAGGCAATTTAGGGTATACGAGAAGGCACTACAACCTGTACGTGCACAGAAACCTTCGCACGGCGGCTTATCTATATGTCTATCCTCGAACAATTTGGGTAAAACCGGATATCAGTGCCGGCTTTACGTGTGGTGCAAGGCCTGCGACGCACACTGGTGCAAGGCCTGTGACGCACACTGGCGCAGGGTCTTAGAGGACCCCGAGCGCCGCTCGCGACGTCCCCAAAAACCTTATGTCCTTTGCGGTGCAAACGAAATAAGGCTATTGCTTTCCAACATCATTTATAATAATTGCACTATTTGCACCCAAATTTCCGATCACTAGCGAAAATATAAGTGCATGTATTCCATTTTGATCGCGTGTCTATTAGAGAACGCCAAAGTATTGATTACACCCGGGTATTTCATGGGCTGGCGCTGGCGCTGCTAGACTTTCAACTATATGCTACCTAAGAATGCTTGATGAGTGTGGTCATATTGCCCACCGGTAACCCGAAAACATCGTCAAGACAATTGTGGTGGGCAAGACAGAGTAGCTCATCGTTGATGCGACCAAAGTAACTGGCCCTAATAATACTGGTCTTGTTTCAACCGTCAAGGGGAAAACCGAACAAAATGCTCGCACATAACGCTACTTGGAACTTTCAATGATACCTACGACCTCTAACAATGAAGAAGAACAAATTAAGCCTACGACCGTTAAATTCATATTCTGTACAAAAACAATATTTCAGCTGGAATAAAATGCTTTAGATTCGCACAAAAACTTGAAATGTAATTTTGTAAAAAGCCTAACTAAATTTTTAAATTTGTCCTATAACCCCGTGCCAAGAGATCTGAATTCATTGCCCGTAAGGGTATAAGTAGGTAACTTAGTACAGTTGGCACATATTACTACTTTCTGAAATGAGTTTCGAGCAAACTTTTTGTCAGACGAGTAATAACAGAGTTGGGGCATTGAGAAAGATTTCTTTTTGGCCACAAATTGAAGGACAGCGAGCGGCGGCACGGCAGCAACCAGATCGCTTAGTTTGCGGCTGTAAAGTGACGTAACGAAGTGTTAGCGTGATGTCGAT
>NW_020655972.1:0-16303 GCF_003589595.1 Hyposmocoma kahamanoa
TCTTGTAAATATCATAAAACCATTACTTCATAAAGTTTGATTTAATCGACGAAAAACTGTTACAATTTATCATTTTTCAGCTGTTGCGGCTTTGTCACAACTTTTAAAAGAAATGTATTTTGTGTAATTCCGATTGTTTAAATAAAGCTTAAGTTAGGCTGCACTAAGTTGATGTTAAAAGATGTTAATATTTAATTGATACTTTATATTTAATTCTTATTTATTAACCGACTTCAAAAAGGAAGAAGGTTCTCAATTAGTCTGTGTTTTTATAGGTATGTTACATGTTGTTGTGTTGACATTTCGTGAACCGATTTCGAATATTCTGTTTTGTTGGAAAGAGGGTACCTCAGTATTGGTCCCATTTATATTTGAAGAAAATTGTCCACCTCTAAGACTGGAAAACGAGTGAATGAATCCAGTTTATGTAATTTCACCCACTTTCAGTTAACCGATTTCAATAAAACTCGGCACATCGATAGAAAATTTCAATGAAATTAAAACAGCAAAAGTCTTGCTATTTAACAATTTCGCTTCGTCTTTGTTCTGCTAAATGTGCCGGTGTATGTATTCCTGCGCATATTATATTTTGCGTACAGTCGAGTTCGCCTTTTTATAAACACTAATGCTCAAGGTGATGTCCGACGATGAAGATCATAAACATTAAATATCTGTGGATGCTGTGACGAAGAGCCCACATATTCACATCATACTAAATTCCATTACAACTAGATGACGTACACGACAAAGTTATGTTGCAACCAAATATACATCTGTCATAACCTGCCGACTCGACGTGACATATGGTAGATGCCACTCATACTATTCCATTAAATGGACATGAACCCGTCGTTACGCTTTTGATGTTATTTTCTAATAATCTCATTTCTAAAAAAACCGATCTCAAAAGTTCGTGGAATTATATCTATTTGCCATTTATTGAAATCGGTTACCGGAAAGTGCGCGAAACCGGATTCAGCCCCTAGTTCGCCGCTATACGGGACTTAATACAGGAGATAATAAAAATCAGTGCTCATTGCTTAAAGTATATTTAGCGAAAAAACCCTTAAATTGGAGCACAGCAAAATCAACCATTACAAAATAATTGCCCCTTATAAAAAAAATTTTGGCGCTATTTACAAAGACGAGTCTTCATGCGTGAGGAGCCACCCTTAGAGGTGGAATATTTTATCGTATGGGACCACTACTACAAATAGAGTTAACGCGTAACATACATACGGAAAAAAAACACAGTCGAATAGAGAACCTCCTCCTTTTTTTGAAGTAGGTTGAAAATAAGGACAGCTCCCACAACCGAATTAAGCAGTTCCCTAACAGCCTAAGCCATGTGAAAGGGCTCCTTAAACTTTCTCAAATAGTTGCTGTTCTCAGGGCGGAGGTGTTACCAATACGGGCTTTACGGGATTTGCTTAGTACGCAATAGGTAATTGAAAGACGAACTCGAATACGCGTGTATAAGGACACGGCGTCGAGTTAGCGATATTGGAAAACTCGAGTTACCTAGTTAATTATTCACCTGCTAGCCACGGTCTGGCAAATCCAGCCGGATTGAAATAATTTTTCTTTCTGTTTGATCAATCTTTGTATCAATAACACCAAAGAAATTGGTTAAAAGTAAAAGTTAAAAAGTATTTCCACAAAAATACGAATATCACGCTAATAAAAACATATTCAATTATAGTCTGTCTTTTTTTAAGACAAAGTAAAATGACATGTGTTTTTTTAGTTTTCATAAAATTTTAAATAGTCATGTAGTTGTTGTCGACAGTTTTATCGATAGATTGTGAAAGGCGGTAAAATTTTGGCAATAATGTCCGAATTGTGAATGTTACGACGTTCTAATGATTATTAATTCCGTGATCGTTACAACGTCGTAACATTTTTCGTTTTTTTCAGCCTTTCATCATCATTTATCATATTTATCAGAACTGCCTCCGTGGTGGAACGGTTAACATGCCTGCCACGCAGAGGTTGCAGGTTCGATTCCCGGGCAGAGAGAAATATTTGTATGGCCTGCATTTATTTCTCTCGTGAGTTTGGTTGTAATTTGTGGTTGTTTATATGTGTATCCATGGCACCCGCGACACAGGGTTTCTCTAGTGCGGGGCTATGTTGAGTCCGTGCGTTATTTATTTATTTCAGCCTTTTTCATTCTTATTCTGACAGCTGGCCTACTACTACCCAAGTCAATTTTTATTCATATAAATTTTAACAACGCACTATTGGTCCTGCAGTTACAGTTTCCACTAGTTTCGCACAGCGTCATTTTTATTTTCTGTGAGGCTACTTATAAAATAAGATTAACAGTGTTCTTAGTATTCATTAAGTTGCTTTGTGCAGAGCGGAATGTAAGAAGTTATTACTAACTGGCTGTTCACTCTCGACTATTAGTAAATGTAATTATATCAAAGGTGTATTTTGCAATGCTCTTACAGGGTATCACATGTAGTTCAGTCCTACCGTAGTTCTAAATTTGTTAATTATGTGAAAAGCAAATAAATAAATATATAAACTAAGTACATATTACATATAAATAAAAATAAAGTCATCATTTGCAATGAGAACCATTCAGCACTTTTTTTTAATTATCAAATTGTGTTTTCTCAATTCCAGAATTTTGAGCTACGGCAATATTCATCTGCGAAATTAAGACACCATATGATAACTGGCACTGATCGTAAGCGATAAATTTTAATTTTAATAAACCCTTTTTGTCCTTCGCCCGCAGCTTTCGTAATTAGTACAAGAAAATGTAAATACAAAACATTGTCAAAATACTTGAAATAAAAAAAAATCCTCTACACCACAGTGTTCACAATTCACAAATTAATTACGATGAAATGGATTTCAGTTGGGTTTAAACATTTCATCGCTTGTTTGTTAATTAATTTCGTGTAATGGTCGATGTCCATATTTGTCAACTTTAACCCTTATCTGACATATTTGTTATTTGGAGCATTGCTCAGTTACGTGATTAATAATAGGAGCCCGACGGCTATATAATTGCAATGTCACATGTAACTGAGGTAATGCGAGGTTATGAGGGGTTTTGTCGCCAGGCTACGGGGCATGTCAATTTGCGTGTTATAGCAAGTGAGATGTCATTGGAAATGAAAACAACATCCACACCAACTTTAAGTCAAGCCTGATATTTTTAACCGACTTCGAAAAAGGAGGAATTTCTCAAGGCGACTGTATTTTTGTACGTATGTTGTGTAACATACACATATTACGCGATTACTTTGACATTTGAGGAGCGTTTTCACAAAGCGATACAACAAACAAAAATTCTATTTTACTTTTTTTGGCGTTTCGTGTATTGTATTCATAGCCGAACATGACGGTATTAACGAATTTTCTGAAAACGACTTATAAACCTTTTAAAAAATACAGCAAAGTTCACGAGATTTTTCAAAGTGATACATCTACATGGAGCGTATTTTTTCAAAACGATACATCATTCGAACCGACAGACGATATACAGTTTTATGTTTGGTTAGAAAACCAGAGTGGCCGAGGAGCTAATGAGATAGCATCGGCACTTAAACATTATTTGAAAAAGATAGAAGAAGTATGTTTTAGGGATAAGAAAAAGAATTTGAAGCTTGAACTGTATTCCGATTCTTGTAGCAGTCAAAATAAAAATTTCATTATGTTAACCATGTTGGCAAATTTCATGGCTACTAGTAAAGTTTTTAATAAGCTAAGCTACATTTTTCCTATTCGAGGCCACAGCTTTATGCCTCCAGACAGAGTATTTGGTAGGGTTGAGAAGGACTACAGAAGACGTGAAGTCATTGTGTCACCAAAAGAATATTATGCAATTTTAAATAATCATGGCCAAGTCAACGAATGGGGTAAAGATTGGTTTACTTATGACATGAAAGCGAAGGCCAAAGAAATCATAAAGGCAAAACTGCCATTTAAAATATCTCAAACACGAATAATACACATTACTACAGTTGCATCCCGTACTTTAAAAAATATTGAAGTTAGTGTTCAAAACACATATTGTGCTGCGCCAGGAACTGTAGAAATAAAGAAGAAAGGCGTAAAATCATTTCTGCGATTTGATTGTGTTCAGTTACCTAAAACCAACATGGTGTCAACAAAAAAGAGAGCAGACGTTGAAAATCTACTTAAATTTTGCGATATTTCTGATGACCTTGATGCTCAGGCCTTTTATGCAGATGTGCTCCAGGGTTCTGGTCCCGATGACGATAACATTCGACGAAACTACGATGATGAAGAACCAGTAATTTAATATTCAAATTCAATTAATATTATCGGAGTTTTATTAAAGCGAGACATCAATGATTGATGTATCAAAGTTGAAAAAACTCGTAGTTTTGTGATCTCATTATTTCAGTTGATTTTTTATTACTATTGTTTTTTTTATAAAATAATAATGTGTTAGTAAAATACCTACCAAATTAATTTGCATTTTCATTTAATTCACCCAACCGAAGCTAAATAAATAAATAAATTCATTTATTGAAAAAAATACTATTTTAAGATGTATCATTTTGTGAAAACGCTCCTCATTTGTGAACCGATTTCGATTTTTCTTTTTTTGTTAGAAAGCAGGACAGATTCCATATAAATATAAAGAAAATATTCCATCTCTAAGGGTGGCAAATTAGGGGATTAAAGTTGTCTAAAAGATGAAATTTCCAGGTCAGTCTCGTTGAGATCATGGACGTTGCAATACGTCCGAAACGTCGAGGTAAATAAAATATGTTTATTACGTGATTAAGTCCCGAATTAAAAATCAAATAATTTCCAGGTTAGTTTTTTGACACATTTATATAATTAATATAATAAAAAAAAATTATATTACTAAGTATTATATAATTTTCAAGAAATGCAATAATTAAGTACACTTACGCAGTCTAATCAGAGACAAACCAAACAATAAAATATAATTATAATAAATTCAACAACTCTGTTCAGTTAAAAAAATAAATCAAATACTACGTCACAGATTTATTTGCTGTGTAATAGTGGGGTTTGGTGGTTTTTGGTTTGGTACTACCAACCGTACATAAATGCTCATGAGCAGGGAAGTACTGCCACCTTACCTATTTTTGCCGGTAAGCAGTAATATGAACATTACTGTGTTCCGGTTTTGAAAGGCAAGGGTGGTGAAATTATAGACACATGGAACTTGTCAACTTATGTCTCCGGGTGTCGGGCGCAGCGGCAGTGCCCCTCAGATTTAAAGCTCAGAGTGGCGCTACAACTGCTATGGGCAGGCGTGTCGTTTACCAGCAGGCGCATGACCTGTTCGTCCCGTCACTTGGTGTCGAAAATATTACAATAAATTGAGAAAAGCATTTACGTGATTGAAGTAACGCCTACATCGATATGTGTGCACCCTTTGTGTAATCAGAATCAGGTTACATGTGTAAATTGGACACTTTCCAGGAGAGAGGTTTAAATTAAAATAATTTTATGAACGACATTTATCAAATTGATTACCTTCCTTGTGTAATTGTTGCTTATGTCAAATTTTATTTAGCTATTTACTACCTTATAGTTTAGAATTATTTGAATTTAGATTTTTTTGTACCTTATTATATTATTTGAATTGTGGTGTTTCAATTTACGACGGGCAATGGCAGGATAATGTAATTAGCATAGTCCTCGGATACCGAGTCGTGGACCCTTTTTAGACATGCTTTTTTCTTAAATTATAAATCGAATTTGTTTTGATATTTCTTTGTTTAATGTTTGATTTTTAATTAATTAATTTGTTTTATCCAGTTCGTATTATTCTCAAGTTCTTCATTCTTTATTACCGTGCCGAAAATTTTCATCAAACCTTTGTGTATACACAGAATTTAATAACTCGTTATTTAAAGGCGCCTTTAAAAGGTTTCGGTTGCCTTTTTATCTCGTACAACGTATTGTCCAGGTTGTGTTTGAGCATTACCCTTTTTTATCACGGCTCTTCCGCTTGACTGATTAATTGTGGACCCAAAATTGCTATTAAATTCGAAAGAAACCTTCGCACGGGGCTTACGAAAGAAATTCAGGATAAAATAATAGTTCCCATTGGTTACTCGCTTGGTTTAAAAGCTTCTTCAAGGATATTTAGGTTTTCTTACGTTTGCATCACAGTCTAGTGTGTGGTTAATAATAATACAAATGCACATACTCATAGCCCCGAATTAGGGAAAGCCTGTATAGATAGATAGATAGTTTATTTGCCAACAAAGCTCACACATTACATGAAATACAAAGACAGAACAAACAATGAAGTAAATACTTAAAACGAACATAAACAGGATTTTATAAACAACAAATACAAATCAAATCAACTTATAATAGAAAAATGTATCATGTGTGCTGCCGTGGCGCATTGAATGCAGCTCAGCGTAAAACCGGCGCAAAAATGACGCGCTGATTTTCAGCTACCTCTCAAAACGTTACGCGGAACATTAAAATTTGAAAAGAAAAAGATTGTTGTCTATGCAAGTTAGTGTGCTGTGTACACGAAGCATAATGTGTATGAGGTATGTACTCACGGAGCATTCAAATAATAAATTACAACCTGAAAACAAATAATAAATTACAAATAAAAAAAAGGAAGCAAACATTTTTTAACTTGATTATTATTTGTGAGTGTACAGTGACGTATTGGTTAGTAATTAAAATAATAATAAATCATATATAATAATATTCAGGCGCGAACCCAGTCTTTGCTTGGCCAATATAGCATATTTTCAATGTTTTTTAAAAGTGTATATAAATTTATCGCGGGTGCTATGGACACACACGTAGACACAAATTACACCCAAATATTTCTCCCGGCTCGAGAATGGAATCCGAGATCTTTGCGTGGCAGACCAGCATGATAACCGTTCGGCCACAGAGGTAGTTAAATATAAAATATCTACATTTGATTTTAAAAGCCTCCATTTCAGTCCCTTTTTATAATAACTAAGTGACAGGACGAACAAGTCGTGCGCCTGATGGTAAGCGACACGCCTGTCCATAACAGTAGTAGTACTACTCAGATCTTTAATCACAAAGATCTAACCCCTTGAGACATAAGTTGACAAGTCCCATGTACCTCTAATTTCACCAGCACCCTTACCCTTCCAAACCGGAACGCAGTAATGCTCAAACTACTGCTTGGCGGCAGAAATAGGTAAGGTGGCAGCACTTCCCTGGACGAACTCTTTCACAATTTACTGCTACTGCAAGTCCTCCAATAGCATTTGTTTGGTATCCCTACAGAACATATACAATATTCAATACAATGAGAATTTTAACATCTATCTTAATGTATATGTATATCCTAATAACAGAGAAACACAGCATTCTTAAATGACATCAGACAGACAACAACTAAAGAATTAAAACAAAAACAAACATTTTTATCTTTAAAATTCAAGTGGTAATCGCTGAAACATGTTTCACTGATTTTGACTTGAATCGGTTATTTAAATACATGTCATTAAAAAGTATTTATTTCAATAAAATCAATTGCATTATACTCTCTGCATAAGCGCAAAATTGGGGAGTGTATCGGAAGATTGGATCTACAACGCGGGATATGGATTTTTTTTATTTTGTATCTTGATAGTCTTCTCTTCCACGGGTTGTGGCTTGACTATCATTCTATATAATTGCATAAATTAAATGTCTAAAACACTCGGAAACAAAATCTTTGTAGCTTCAACCATTTATTTACTCTGATTTTTCTTAAAATTTCTCTTTGAAGATGGAATTTGAAGTCCAAATTAAATATCCTTTATTTTAACAAGTTTTTGACCTTTACTTACCTTTGTACTCTTTAACCGGTTGTTCCCGTTTGGATCATTTTACAAAAACAGTATCATTATTGTGAGATCCACTTGATCACCTGAACCACCGGGCCGTTGTTATGACGAAGGCGAATCGAATAACGGACACGGGCATTGTCGTAATTTATATTGGATTAAAACTGGCATGAGAACTGCATTACGAGCCAAAAAAGCGGGCAATGCACACTTATATACTTAGTTACGAAATATGATGATAAATTAAGTTTCAAGATATAAGAGGTTGGGTAATAGAGTTAAAATAATAAAGAAAGAAAGAAATTGAGCTAATAAAGTGGTGCACGACAGGAGACTTTCCGCAGAGGAATGGTACGGTATGTATAGCTAATAGTTTGCACCAGGTGCCAGACGTATTGGAATCCTGTGACCCTGATGGCTGGCACTATAGTGGATGCCATTGATCCGATAAGAAGAAGGTGGTCAAGAAGTCGTAACAGAAACGTTGAACGTTCAGCAACGCTTGGTTGGTTAGCGGTCCGCTTGCCCGTAACAATTGCAGCACTCAGAGCTTTAAATCGCAAAGACAGGAACGGCACTGCCACTGCTCGTCACCCCGAGACATAAGTTGATAAGTCTCATGTGCCGGTAATAAAAAAAATGGAACTACATCCATTTAACCTTCACTGGGTTCGCGGAGTAGCAAATTAATTTGCTTCCATTAAGCCTGCATCTATTAATTGTCTGTGATTTCACCAGCGTCTTTACTCTTCAAAACTGGAAGGCAGTAGCATTACTGCCTGGCGGCAGGTGGCAGTACCTCCCCGGGCGAGCTGTTTCACAAGGAGCTCTAGTACTAACGTATGTGCTGGAAAGAGATATTTGTTAAGATTCGGCCCGTTTAACCACGATGGTCAGGGCCATAGAAGGATGAAAGTCAGTTAAGATATTTTCAGTTTTACTATCTTGTTCCACATCAAGCGTTTGAATCTATTGCGGATGGAAAGCTTTTTCAAAAGAGGAATGTATGCAGTATTTTCCGTGCTAGACTGGTGGGTCAGCGAAAATCCACCTGTCGGTCTACTGGAGTTAACTCACAGTTATTTAATGCGATATCAACAAGAACATACTCATGGGACAGCTTTATTCGTAAGCGGCTCAGGTGAGCGTATGTGATTAAACAAAGGACAGACGAGGTAAGCCCTAATACCTATGGAAATATTTCATATAACGTGTCACGGCATTTGCGATGCAAGTGACATAATATACACATTATTATAATCAAACATGCATTATTTGATGCAATTCAATACAATCATTTTTTTAAAAGTTGAACTATTATAATAATATACAGAGTTCCTCCAAGACTATTTAAAAGAAAACAAACAAAAGAAAAGTTATTTAAAAAAACCGTCGTCAAAAGTTTGTGGTTAAATTATTACATCTATATATTTGCCAAGTTTTATTGAAATAGGTTAACGGAAAGTGGGTAGGATCCAATAAACCGGATTCATCCCCTAATTCGCCACCCTCAGAGGTGGAATATTTTCTAAATATTTTAATGGGACCACTACTGAGTTAACCCCTTTTCCAACAAAAAAGAATCATCGAAATCGGTTAACAAGTATCGGAGTAATCGCGGGACACACAAAAAATACAGTCTAATTGAGAACCTCTCCCTTTTTTGAAGTTGGTTAAAAAAAATCTACTTCAAAACTTTGATCACAAGTAGTCTTTATATAATATCTTAAATTATAAATTTTAGAAATATATTTTTTTATTGTTAATTTAAAGAAAAGAGAATTGAGGGACACTATGCAGTAGTATGGATACCTAAATATTTACAATATTTAATTAGTTATATAAGTCATATTAAATTACAAGAGAGAACAGAGGTGTTATAAATTATGTAATTCCGGTCATTGCTACGCCTTCATTAATCCTAAATGCCACATCTGTTCGCGTTGCTGTTGTTCACGGTCAAAGACGGGATTACGTTTTAATAAAGACAAGAGACAATGTGATGGATTACCTACAATCCGGTGATAGCACAGGAGTTGAACTGTTGTTGAACAAACTATTCGGATATTGGTTCGATTATTTGCAAACTTCTACGCTCTAATAGGCTCCTAAAACCTCGGGAGAAGGCCGATTTAGGAGGATATTTTGTTTATTTCATCGAGTTGGCAGTTCGACGCTTCAAGGGTTATAATCTCTGACCCAGCGGGAAACGGGCGTGATGGTATGTACGCATGGCAGAATCATAATGAAAGAAATAGCATCGACCGTAAAAATTTATAGCTGTTCGGTTATCAGGTTAAAGTGCGAATAAAAGTCGGTAAAAGAGATAATTATATACCATAATATGTGTTACGTTTCTTTCTTGCTTTCATTTATTCATTGAATTGTAGGGACGCTACCAGCTTTTCGGACACGCACGTAAATTGTTAAGCTGTTGGTCTCGTTTATTTTTTCATGCAATAATAAACATATTCCATTCCCACGGGTCTCCTACAAGGAGCGGGTTTAGGCCATTAGTCTGTCACTGGCTGGCCTAATGCGATTTGGGAACTCCACACCGTGTTCAAAGGCAGTAAAAAATAACTAAAAAATTAATGTTGTGAGGAAGCGTTCAGGCGCAGATTGCAGAACCTTTTATTGGAAAAGTCCCTTTACTCAGTAACAGAGTACATTCATAGTACTAAATAAACAATTAAATTATTCAAAATCAAAGTATCATTTGAAAACAATTGAAAACATTATATTTAAGCTACTGCTGATTGCTCTTTTCAAATAAACTTAATTGCTTGACTTTGAATCAAATTCGTGTGGAATCTAGAGTCATGTCGTCTTTCCATATATCTTTATCTAACACGTAGTCTTCAATTTTGCAATATGACGTTTCAATGCAAACATTTTTAATGTAGTTTTTAAACTTAAACAATGATAATCTTAATATATGCTCCGGAATGTTATTGTAAAAACGTATACAGTTCCCCATAAAAGAGTTATTTACCTTCGTTAAACGAAATCGTGGTATCGTAAATCGTGAGTTTGGATTTAGGTCTAAGGTTAATATTATGGATATCTTCTTTCTTATTGACATTATGTATATTTTTCAAAATCAAAGTCAAAGTCAAAGATTATTTATTCCATAGGTAAAATAAATTTACACTTGAAAACGTCACATTTAAGCTACTGCTCGTTCACTACGCTGACCTCCCTGAGAAGAACGAGCTACGGGCTACGAGTTACGGGCATATAAAATATTTGAGTAAATGTACTGTAATGCCACAGTCATGATACCAGTCTCCTTAAACTTTTCTCTGAGAGAAACCCGAGGTCCTAGCTATTATACTCGTATTTATTAATGAATTTGACATTCACCGTATTATTATAGTTTAATTAATATACATTTATTAGTTATTAAGAATCCATATTGACATTTCCTGTATACACTTGACATTGTGTTATTGTGTGGGGAAATTCGTGTGATGTGGACAAGGTGTTCATACTGCAAAAAAAGTGTATAAGGATAATAACGAATATAGACCAGATGGAATCTTGTAGACCTCATTTTGTTAAGTGTAAAATACTGACCGTTGCTTCTCTCTACATTCTCGAGTCATGTAAATTTGTTAGGAAGCACCCACAGTTTCATTCACGTCTGACGAACGATAAACGAAATAACAGAAACTTAAACAAGCTTAGAGCACCTTTCTCCAAAATGAAATTAGTTACGTCTGGCCCGCACACCATGTTAGTTAGAATTTATAACCACATACCAAATTATATCAAAAACCTGGCAAGACTTACACAATTTACTAAAGAACTAAAGGCATTTCTTGTTAATAAATGTTATTATGACTGACATGAATTTTTTGACGATACGTATGATGACAAATAACAACAATAATACAAATAAAAATACTTCGACATCTCTTATTAATAATTATTGAAATTAATGTATTGTATACAGTAAGTTTTCTAATTAAGAATAATGCAGTAATAATGTATATAATAATGTAGTGTTATGATATTATATTGTAATGTAATAATTTAATAAAATTAAATAGTGTGATTTATGAATTTAGCCCTCAGATGTTGCTGTGCCCTTGCAGGGCGTCACATGTATACCATCTACTAATGTTCCATCTTAAATTTGTAATATGATATGCAATAAACAATTGAAATTGAAATTGAAATTGTTATTTTAATTCAATTATTAATTAGTTTCATTAGTTATCTTGATTTGTATATGTACATTATTGTGTACTTATGACTCACTGTTATATAATTATTCCTCATTATTTTGTAAACTGACGCTCCCTTTTCGAAGAGTAGTATATAATGACATTTAAAAATATATAATGACATACAAAAAGGCATATAATTGTATTTGTATGAAATTTGTAATGTTTGAAATGAACGAAACTAAGTGAACCTTCTTCGACATGCAGGTTCATCGCGATAGTTTTCTTCACAGTTAGTGAGAGTTACTGCTACAGAATATATTCAAAAGAAAATGACCTAGAAATTATAATAATAATGACAATGCCTCATCCATTCAAAAATTCTAAATTGCTCTTTTAGGTCATAGGAGAGGCGAAAGATTAAAATGAATATCCATAACAATAATGCGCCAGACAATGTGGTCTCAAACTAGAAAATTCCATGTACTATGAGTACCAAAGCAACGAAATTCCCCCCGGGGCACTACTCGGCACACACTGACTAGAACTAACTTCGAGAAGATATTCTCCAAATTAACTGCCTCTTCTTAGATTACATTACAAGTGTAATTTGCTTATCTATAAAGTTTATTTGAGTTCACTGCTGCACACAGGTCTATGTCAAAGAGAGTTTTCAATACACACGCGTACAAAGCATAAACCATTTATCCCCGTTTTATGTTCGATGGTGGCCGAGTAAACACGCTCATCAATCGCCAAACAGAATCCTCCTAATTCCAATATTGTTCTTGTGTTTACAGCCTCCATTGTAGTATTAATTAACACGTTCCAAATAAACATAACTTGACGAATTACCTACTAAAATATTAACTCAAGTTTGCGTTTGCAATTGTGAGAGTTGCGATTGTGTAGATTTCGTCGGTTAAAGTGGTAACTGCGTCGTTTGTTCACTGGTTTTATTCATCATTTTATCTACACACATATCATAAATCTATGATGTGTTAAAAAACTGCAAATTACGACAAGCTTAAAGATTACTAACTTATATATATATATATATATATATATATATAAGATAACTATTTTGTTAGAATAAATTTCTTATCTGTGAAAATGTTATTATTGCTTCTAGCATCAAATTCCATTTTATTCTATTTATTCATATTTATTACAAAATTTATTATTCAAATTTCGAACATCTCTGAAAAACAAAACAATTTGATTCGACCTCAATTCTAATATCAGTCGAGATGAAGCTTTATTCGAAATGAAATGTCAATAGCTTGTTTGCTATTGATTGATTTTGATAAATTTCACATGTTACTTGATATCGAACGATATGATAGTTGGGGTCTAGACTATTCCTTTTTTCCATCCTGTAAGGTTGGGGCCGACTCTAGTTTGTCTATGAATTAAAAAAAACTACGGTTGCGTGACATGCGTGCTTAGAAGATGGAAAAAAAATAAAAGAAAGGAGCTGCCCTAAACAAACACAAGTCTAATAATTTAATCTCGAGTGGTATATTATTATAAATGTCAACATACATTTTTAAACTTTAAAAAAAATGTCTTTTCAAGATTACAACTGGTAACTTATTTAGTAAAAGTCACCAAACTGCTGTGTAGTTTCTTGGCGACATGCGCATTCTTACTTAATTATACCTACTTTACGGGTATATAACGTTACATAGTATTAATTGTACTTACTAAATAAAACATAAAATTACTTTAAGAGGTACGCCTTTAACCTACATTTTAGTACATATTTACATATCGTCTTTTAACTAACTGTCAAGTACAAGTCTATTCAGGTTTCTGCGGATTCTAGTATTCCCGTTAATTCCCGGATTTTCTTAAGCAAATGAATCTATCAAGCAATTTTAACACAGAAATAATGGAAGTAGTTGTAAAAATCAATTAAAACAATAACAACCTCGTAGTGAGTTATATTAATAACAGAATATCGATAATATGTATGCTTACAAAATCAACACTATCTCAAAATAATCGTTAACAACTATCATCAAAATATACAAACAAACAGGCAATCTAAAGTAGCAAAAGCAAAATTTTAGAATTATAAATAAACTACTTACATAAGTCTAATTACATGAAATATTTGAGCTATTGTGTGATTTATAGACAAAAAAATAACACATGCCTGTGCAATGTAACATTCGATTGATTTGCACTTTTTCTAAAGCCGCATCCCTTAATGCTGCAGCGTCGCATTTTTATTAATACCTAATTATACTCACTGTCAATATTTTTGTCCAATTTAATTATAATACATGCGAATAATTCAATAGTACATTTGGAAAAACATTTGTTTTGATATTTGATGTACTTCCCTTTGACAACGGTATCATGTACCTCATGTACTGCGAAATGGACACGGTTGGCATTTAAGATGACGTCATGTATTTTCGATTCCTGTGTTTGACACAGACCAATGTAATGCTATCTCTTTTGGCTTAAGACGGCACGTAATAGTTAAACAAAGACAATAACATGTTTATGTTTTCGATGTCGAAATGCATCATGTACATATAACCTCTGATTCATATATGTCAACGTAACATGTCCTTTAGTTTCCATAGTCTAAGCATGCGTGAGAAAAGTTTTTATTTGCCGCCATTTCGTCAGTCGTAACATGCTCCTGAAGACATCATAGAGATCTTATGTTATGTGTATAGACAGAGCAGTGTATGTAACTGTACATAATTAGGCATAAAACACTCGTGTTTTCCAGCCTTTCATTATGTTATGAAAGCCTAAAAAGCACATTAATAGTAGTATTTCATTATACCTTTCATTACCTACTATTTTATATAGTTGTTTATTTTATTGACGGCCGACCTTATCAAAGTGATAACGCACTGTAAAATTCACCTTTATGCCAATGACACACACTTGTATTTTTCTTTTAATCCTAAGAATACGGACTGGGAAATCAAAAAAATTAATAAAGATTTAAAGTGTGTCGCAGAGTGGACGGATAAAAATGCACTCGTGTTAAACCTACTAAAGTCAACATAATGGTGGTAGGCACCAAAAGTAAATGAAATACAATAATCACAAAGAATCTTTCAATAAAAATAAACGGACAAAGTATTTCACGATGTAACAGTGCAAGGACCTTAGGTTCAGTTATGGATTGTGAGTAATATGAAAGTGAGAAACGCATTTTACAGCTTAAAAATGCTATATGGTATACGTAAGAATGTATCAGAAGCCGTTAGGGTGACTTGAGTAGAATCCTTGGTACTGTCTTTGTTTAATTACTGCGATTCAGTTTACGGTCCAAGACTTCTTGAACAAACAAAGAAATTTATGCAAAGGGTACAAAACGCGTGTGCGCGTTTTTGTTTTTCTGTACCAAAGCGAGGTCATGTGACACCATTCCTGAACAAGCACATTATGCTGAAAATGGAGGCTAGTAGACAACTTCATTCGACATCTTTAGTGCATAGGGTCGCAACTAACAGAAAGCCAAAGTATCTTTTTGAGAAACTGAATTGGGCCAGAGATTTTCAGGAAAGGAGTACTCGAAGAGCGGAGGCAAATTTTATGCAATTACCTGTGCATCAGACGGCAGGTTTCAGAGGATGTTTCAAATACTCAGCTACAAAAATATGGAACGATCTCCCGCCTCGCTTACGTCAAAAAATGTCCCAATCGTGTTCGATTTCGCAACTTAAGGGTTTATTTTTTAAGTCACAAAAAGAAGGAAGCATTGTAAATTAGTATTACTTTATTTATAACATTATTATTAATCCATTATAACAAATAGTAAATTGTACAGGTATTAGTACTACAACGATTTGTCTATGTCATAGTTAGTTATGTATGTATAGTTAGTAGCTCTATTGTGAATTACTACTAATTTATTTAAAAAATTATAATAAAATAATAAAATGTTTATTTCAGTTATACAATAAACTTGACATTAACAGTGGATGCTACCTCCTATTACGTTTATCAAGCCTGTGTCAGGAGGCACCGCTCTTCCATAGCAACATGCACATTTAAAATTTTTAACTTATACTTAATTTAGTGTTTAATTTTTACATTTCCAAACATCGTCAAAACAATTTTTTTTTTAATTTAAAAGCGCGTGTTGTGAATTTCATTACATTTAATTTTAGTTTTTGGTTTTGTGCGCGTGTTCCATAAATCTGCTTGTCCACGACAGCGGTGACAAACTGAAAAGCAGTGCTGTGTATGAGCATATGCTCTACACAGTGTGTGCTGAGCTTGCTCCCCTGCCACGCAATAATTGTATTTGTTGAGGTTGAGGTTGTATATTTATTGTAATTG
>NW_020655973.1:0-20672 GCF_003589595.1 Hyposmocoma kahamanoa
GTTCGTCCCGTTACTTGATGTTATAAAAAAAGTTTTTGATTGCTTAATATCCAAATTAAGATCAAACTATGTACATTTGCACGAAGGGCGCTCGCAGGACGGCTCTTATCATAATAATAACAACAAATATTACACAACATCACACACGTTGCTGTGATCCCAAATTAATTAACTAAAGCACTTGGGTTATGGAAATCGGAAACAACGACGGTACCACAAACACATCTGTCACACCAATTTAAAGGAAAACGTCCCGACAAAGATAGTATTATGAACTTAAGCATGTTACGGCTGGTAAGAATGGAGGAAACGAAAAGAAAAATCGACCTCAACAGTTCAAATTCAAATTCAAATTCAAAATAATCTTTATTTCATAGGTAAGCATTATTACACTTGAAATCGTCACAATGGTTAAACTCTACCGCTCATTCGTAAGGCAGATTCCCCTGAGAAGAATGAGCAAGAAACTCTAGGGGTTGCTCTTTGTAAATAACATTTACAATTTTTTATTTGAAACATCAGAGATAGAGACTACCTCCATGAGCTAAACGGGTTACTACCACGGATTTTTGTCATCCAAGTACGCAGAAGTTGTATAATAACCTAAGTTCGTGGAATTACATCTTTTTGGCAAGTTTTATGGAGATCCGTTACCGAAAAGTGCGCGAAACCGGATTCATCCCCTAACTTGCCACTTTAGAGGTGGAATATTTTTTAAGTTATCGCGTAACATACGTATACAAAAAAAAATACACTCGAATATGAGAACTCCTCCTTTTTCTGAAGGCGGTTAAAAAATGGAATTCCTTGCCAACCACAGCGATAGATATGAGTGATAATATGTATGCGTGAAAGTAGAACACTGCGCCCATAAACCAGTCATTGCGTAAAAACCAACCAGGTTCAAAAAAACCAGCTGTTGATGTCGCCAGGGCGACGCGAATCGATACAGACCTAATCTAAGACTTACATTAAAGCGCTGTAGATTACAAGGGATCAGCATCCAATTTTGTATGAGGATATAGATAGATTTGTAAAGTAACCAAAAGGACCTCGATATTAAACATTTTAAGACTAGCCACCGTAGTATGTTGCCTCGATAAAGCTTTTATATCCACATAAGCTCTGAAATTCGAGTGTTAACCGACATTTTAAAATTTTATCACAATAATTAACATGGCGAGCAATATGACGTCACATTTTTATGCCATCGCCAGCGCCACGACCAATGACTGCAAAAGATTAACGCAGTGCCAAACATCAAGCAAGCTGTAAGGTCACAGCTGATTTTAAAACATTTTGACAGTTCTGCACAGTAATTTTATCAACGTAAAAATAGAGCGCGACAAACGAGATGAAAAAAAAATTATAAAAACAAACAAATTAATATATATAAATTAGTGGGAAAAGAAGACAGAACATTTTTAATACAGTTCAATACATGACAGTAATAAGAAATACGTAAATAATAACTAATATAATATAAAATATATAACGACAGAAACTTCAAAACCGACTTTGTCGCGACGATGATTAAACGGCAAAGATAGCTCTATATACGCAATTTCATATCGTTGTCCTTGTTCTTCAAAATGTATAACATTAGTCCATTTACCAAATAAGCAAACTTAGCTTTATCAACTATACTAACTATATTACTGCCATGCTACTGGCACAGTTTTCAATGTTGTAAGTTTAATACTTGACGAGTCCCGCGTTGGGCGCCAGTCTGACCGAATCAATATTTCATGCAAATACAAACCTCTTTCTGTATTTATAGAGCCAACAAAGAACCAGCCAGGCCCAGTTTTAATTCGCATTAATTTATGACATCAATGAACGCTGCCAATTAGTGAATTAAACAACAGGTAGCCTCCACTGCGGGCGCCATTTGGACCAAATATAATATATCATGCTCGAATTTTAAGCCTCTTCTATTTATATTTGTACAGTTAAAATAAAAACGTTACTTTGTCATCTGCAGTTTGCACTGCTTTATAACAACCGTTAACGCTACAAGTTTGTGAATTAAACCACCAAAATAATATAAAGCAGCAGTAGAGATCCATGTGAAAGAGTTCATCCAAGAAAACACTGCCACCGTGCCTATTTCTGCCGCCAAGCAGTGAGCATTACTGCGTTCGGGCGGGTTTCGAAGGGTAAGGGTGCTGATGAAATTACAGGCACATGAGACTTGTTAATGGCACAACAACTGTCGCTTGATGTATGTAAAAACAAAACCATAAAGAGTCTCACATTGGGCGCCAGACATACCCAATCGATAGTCAATGTTCGCCCATGAATCTTTATGTATTACCTAGTAGCATTTAACAACAACGGTACGACCAGGACAAAATTGCAATAGTTTATGATCAATATTAACGCTGCAAGCAAGTGGACTGAATCACAGGTAGCCCCGGCTTGGGCGCCAGACTGGCTGAATCGATACTCAACGCACGCACCTTATATTACTTTTATATTTACAGAAGAAGGTGATCAACTACTTACTACGAGTACTTGGAAACAGGCGTTCCTTTATTATATCTGCATAATTATGTTCCAGGAATAATATTTCATATTATGTTTTTTAATAATTATTTATTTATTTCAGTATTTTTCTATCACAACACATTTAAAACTACAGTGAGTTTAAAGATTTACAACATATGAATCTAGACTGTGTAAAGAGCTCTAACCTGTGACCCTCCATGTCTTAAATAACAACCTGACACCAAAAGTGTGTACCATTAAAGTAAAAAGTAAAGTTTAATAATAAATAAATTTTTTAGAAGAAAAAAATAAAAGAATAAAAGAAAAAGAAATTAATTACTATTAATATACAGGATGGCTTATTTACAGTGGTCCACAATTTTTTTTAGGTTCGAGAAAATTCCAAAGATTAATTTGATTTGATTTAACGCAATTGAAACTCAAAAACCACTTTTAGACCACTATAAATTGCATGTCATAACGCATTTGCGTTTTGATAGCTTTCGAGATATTGGCATCTTAAAACTTTTTGTTCTGAAAAATGTCAGTTACGCTGACTTTGCTTAACATTAAAATTGAAACAGACATGTTAATAATTCAATTTCGCTGAAAATGTCGATTAGACAGCACAACTTTTTTCTTAAAAAATTAGTCAATTTTACAATTTTTTTATGAAAAATATTTTATGAAATTTGACCAACTTCGGCCGTCACGATTTTTTTTCGAATTGAGAACCTCCTCCTTTTTTGAAGTCGGTTAAAAATAAATTCTGAAATAAAGCCAGTGTCCCTGCTGCTCGACCCAACCAAAATGAACCGTATTAGTTACGGGAAAAATTTTAATTCGACCTGACGTAGTATAGACTTGTGGGGCAGTGTATACGCTTCTATAATAAGATTCCGGTTGACATTTAAAATTTGCCATTTACGAGGTTTAAAACTAAAGTGAAACAAAAACTTTACACTAAAGGTTAATTATAATAATAATATATAGTAATAACGCACACACTCAACATAGCCCCGCACTACTTAAACCCTATTTCGCTTCTGCCATGGACACACACATAGACAACCACAAATTACACCCAAACTCACGCGAGAAATAAATGTAGGCTATACAAATATTTCTCCCGGCTCGGGAATCGAACCTGGGACCTCTGCGTGGCAGTCCGGCATGGTAACCGTTCGGCCACGGAGGCAGTGCTGTCTACAGCTGCCGTGTATCTGGATGACAAAAATCAATCAAAAATGGTAGTGACCCGTCTTGGCTCTTGCAGGTTTATTTACAAAGAATAACCCTTAGAGTTTCTTGCCCATTCTTCTCAGGGGAATCTGCCATACGAATGAGTAGTAGAGTTCTCTAAAAATCTATTTACTAGACAAATACTCATAGTCTATGATAGAATGTACGTAATAAGGATCAGTAAATGACGTCAACACCTCAAGTGTAAGCGAGTCAATTTCTTTGTCCGTATTCTATCTTCCTGTGTGAAAAGGGGGTGTGATGTACGCAGTAGCCTGACCTAGTTTCCCGTACGGACAAAGGCCTTGGTACGGCCTTGCATCATTCAGCCCGCCAAACGCCGCAGGCTTGGCGTAACAGGAATAGTGAGAATTTTTACCTGAGTCGAAGTGAAATCTTTGTTTCATAGATTAGCAACATCTTAGACCTAGACTACCTGCAAGAGCTGGACGAGTCACTATCACGGATTTTTGTTATCCAACCAACGCAGAAGCTGTATGGTAAATTTTGAATATCAACCGGATTCTTATAGAAGCTTATACATTGCCCCTTAAATGAATTGACTTTTATAATATCAAGTGACGGGACGAACAAGTCGTGAGTCTGATGGTAAGCGACACGCCTGTCCACAATAGTTGCAGTGCCACTCAGAGCTTTAAATCGCAAAGACCTGAGGGGCACTGCCACTGCGCCCGTCACCCGGAGACATACGTTGATAGGGCCCAATTATATACGTCGGGCTAACCAAATTAGCGTGATTTACGGGAATCTATTGTTATTAGTTTGTAAACAACATACATTAATGCTTACTGTGCAAAAATTTAAGTCGTAATCATTGCAATAACAAAGTAATAACGCTAAATCACTCTCCTGTGAAATTTGTTTGCTGCAGATACGCGCTTTTTACCAATACTACATACGTGTCACACATTATATACTCGTCTATGATAATCTCAGTACAGAGTACTAAAGAAACCAACCTCAAAAGTACGTGGAATTGCGTCTATTTGCCAAGTTTTATTGAAATATCCCCTTCGCCACTATACAGGACTTGACACAGGAGATAATAAAAATCGGTTTCACTACTCAAAGTATATTGAGCTGCCTCTGTGGCCGAACGGTTACCATGCCGGACTGCCACGCAGAGGTCCCAGGTTCGATTCCCGGGCCGCGAGAAATATTTGTATGACCTACATTTGTTTCTCTCGTGAGTTTGGGTGTAAATTGTGCTTGTCTATATGTGTGTCCATGGCACCCGCGACACAGGGTTTCCCTAGTGCGGGGCTATGTTGAGTGTGTGTGTTATTATAAAAAAAAAAAAAAAAAAAAAAAATTGAGAGAGAAAAACGCCTTGAATTGAAGAATAGCAAAATCAAACATTAAAATAATTGCTCCTTATAATAAAATTTAGGCGCTATTTATAAAAATGAATCTTCATGTGTGAACAGCCACCCTCACAGATGGATGGTTTTCTTCAAAATGAAATGGGACCACTATGGAGGTACCCTCTTGCTAACAAAAAAAGAATCATGAAAATAGGTTCTCAAATAGGTACCGGAGTTATCACGTAACATACATACAAAAAAAACATACAGTCGAATTGAGAACCTCCTCCCTTTTTTAAAGTCGGTTAGGGTAAAAATAGGGTTACTTTCATTGTAATTATGGCGTTCAAAACTGACTACACTTTAATTACATATTATTTATTCATTATTACCCATTTCTGCCGCCAAGCGGTAATGTCAGCGTTACTGTGTTCCGGTTTTGAAGGGTAACGGTGCTGGTGATATTACATGCACATGAGACTTATGGACTAATGTATCAGGGTGATGGGCGCAGTGGCAGTGCCCTTCAGATCTTTTTAAAGCTCTAACTGTTATGGGCAGACGTGTCGCTTACCACCAGACACGCAATTTGTTCGTCCCTTCACTTGGTACTGTAGTCTAGGCTCTACTCTATGAGTAGAATCACTGGTTGAATGAATAGTTTTGTAATTAGAATGTGTGTTGAAAATGAAGTAAGAAAAGAGGAGAGCATCTTGACAGAGATCGAAATGTAACCCATCACTATAAGCATGTAAAAAAGTACAACACACCATTTTGAAGAATATTTCAGTTAAAATTCATAAAAGTACCTCTCGCTACGCAATCCAAGCTACGCCCCAGTTACAGTACCATACAAACAAATTAGTTTTTCAGGTCTAAATCGTGTATATATTTTCCAAATAAAGTGTTTCGGGTCCTTTACAGTCTTCACTTTTCTTTTTGTTCTAATTCTAGGAAAAACAATAAAGATCTTGTTAAAATAAAATATTGAGTAAATAGCATGTAGCGTTATTTGGAATGTTCTTTGGTAAATTAAAAAGAAAGTTGAAAAAATGTTAATAACTTTTGTAACCATAGCGCAAAACAAGGAGGTTTGCATTAATATTACTGCCCTCGTAACTATGCGTACTTTATACAGCAGTTGTCTTTTTTCGTTCTGAGGGCAGTTAGTCGACCGTAGGGATATGGGACCTGAAATGCTCGTACTTTTTGATAAATAAAAAAAATTTTAATGTCACTTGAAGCAAAAATGCATTCCCCAACACTATAATTTTTTTTTATAACATCAAGTGACGGAACGAACAAGTCGTGCGCCTGATGGTAGCTTACACGCCTGTCCATAACAGTTGCAGTGCCACTCAGAGTTTTAAATCGCAAAGATCTAAGGGGCACTGTCACTGCGCCTGTCACCCTGAGACATAAGTTGACAAGTCCCATGTGCCTGTAATTTCACCAGCGTCCGTACCCTTCAAAACCGCAACGCAGTAATGCTGACATAGCTAAGCAGCATTGGCGGCAGAAATAGGTATGGTGGCAGTACTTCCCTGGACGACCTCTTTCACAAGGAACTCTACTGCTACTAAATAATATGTAATAAAAGTTAAGTCAGTTTTAAACGCCATAATTACTATGAAAGTAACTCTATTTTACATACATGAGTATATAATAATGTGTGCCATGTATGCAGGCCATACGAATCACACAATCGTATACAGCCGAGTAAATTACATGGGTCGATGGGGGGTCATTGACCGTCGTGCGGCAACGACACGGCATTGTTCGATGGTGGTACACGTCGATAAAATTATTATACTTTGTTTGATGGTTTTAACGTTATCGCTGTTGATATCATATGGTCAGTTTTATTTGATGAGATTGGTGAGTTTTTTGTCGTATATAAATAAAATTGGGCCTAGAATGCTACCTTGTGGAACATTTACTTGAACAAAACTTAAATATGTCTGTCGTAAACCGATGCTTGCAGTGCAAAAGTGAGTTTGTCGTGAGTATATAACTAAAACTGGGCTGAAGTATCTACCTTGTAGAACACTTGGTGAATTTATCATGTATAAATAAAATTATTGATCAGGATTTATAGATTCTATTTCCAGAAATCCGAAATTCGAAAAGAGTGATTAATTAACATTTGGTGGTTTTAACCACTCCATGTCACTCCGTCTATCTATACGCAGACATATATCTAAATAAATTGTAAGTTTCTTAAGTAATTTAAAAATAAAACTGAGATAAGATATAAAAACAATTATAACTTTTCATAAAAACAAACGACCTCTCGAATTGAGAACCTCCTCCTTTTTTAAAGTCGGTTAAAAAACGATGGGAAGGGGGCTGTAGATCTTGTATCGCTGATTCCAGACATGTTGGAAACATTAGTTACGATAAGCATTACATTATTTCAAATGGGGTTTACCCCGAAATATCCACACTACATTTTAGACCCACTCTAATTGAACCGAAATTTTGAACCGCAGGCATCAATTGAGTCATACAACTAAACTTGATAATGACTATTAAACTACATGAATGTAACATTGTGTAAAGGTCACGGACCTCTGTAAGGTGGTAATAAAGTAAGGAATGATATAATGGTAGACGGATCGTGTTAATTTTGTTAATAGCCTATGGGCATGTCTGGGTTAATTCAAATTCAAATTTTTTAATTCATACCATGTGCATAGTGTGTTAGTTAAAAAACTCATAGGCTATGTTAGTATGGGAGAATTATTATTAAATACGTGAAATAAAAACTACATTCAATTATACACTAAGGCACTAGAACTCATGTGCACTGAGTTCCAGTCCTTCCAAATAAAGCAATGCAATGGAATGTTTTCCATATAGAGTTAGGTTTTGGCTATTGTTACACATAATAAATAAAACATTTTTTTTTATAATACTAAGTGTTTGTCCCATACATTAAATGTGTATCAGTTGCAGCACAGATTACTTAATAATTACTACGTAACACTCACGTACAAAATCGACAATAGTTACGCTATAATAGCCTACTAAAAATGACACCAGGCGCTTACTACGAGGAAAAAGGAACCTAAGCACGCGCTCAGAGAGGTGAAAATAACGTTGCCCGCCGTGTGCAATCGTGCTGAGCCAAATGCTCATAAATGAAAGAGTTGCATGAGCGCTTGCGCCGACGTCGGCGCACTCAGCGGTAGGCACTTATCGCGTAACTTTAAGCGAGTGACGGAGAGCCCTGGTTACGGTTTTGAGAAATAAGTTGACAAGTCTCATGTGACCAAACCGAAACACAGTAATGCTTACATTACTGCTTGGCGGCAGAAATAGGCAAGGTGGCAGTACTTCCCTAGACGAACTCTTTCACAAGAAGCTCTATTATAACTTGCTGTGCCCTAACAGATAGCAGGGCCCATGTTTGATATACCTATGTAAACAACATGTAAGCAATAAAACATTTTGAATTAAATAACCGCCCTCCCACTTGGGCATCAAAAGTACATCGCACAAAACAAAAAAATGTAAAATGTGGAATTGTAAAAACACAATTTGAAAATTTAAAGAAAATACTAAATGGATCTTACAACAATAATGCGATGAATTATTTTCTTTTGTACATAATACTTAATTGCTTTTTGACGATTGTTTGAAAGTTTGTAAGGCCAGAAGAAGCGATCTCTAACACTCAAAGAAATTGCGCGCGCGTAATTCAATTCCGTCATTTCCGTCTCATACGTGTCTAGAGTAATAGAATCTAGATTAAGAACGATTTATTCCAAACGCTCCATCATAACAAATTGAGTGCAATGTGCAGTCAACACACTTGCTTGACACTTTGAACCTTATCATTAGTAGCATAGAGTTGTATTTATGTTTCAAGTGTAAAGCAGAGCGTGTCGTTGACTGTACGCTACGCTAATGTAAATGATATTAATTTCTCCAATTGAGTCGGAACGACGACGCGACGCCGCCGGCGCCGACGCCGGCCGGCGAGATTGCCCCATTATGATAATTACGTTATCTATTATGTATATTTAAGAATTTTTAAAATATTAAATACGAAACCAAATAATCGTAATTGAGAAAACACAATTTGAAGTTTAAAAAACTGAACGAAACCAATATATATATGCTCGTTTATAAATGGACAATTAAATAATAAATAAATATAATTTAATTGTACATTTATAATATATATATATATATAATCTGCTTTTTTCCCTTGCGCGCAGTTGTTTGGAGTATTGCTCAGTAGTATGGTCTCCTTCTTATAACATTCATATTGACCGAATCGAGGCTGCCAAGGCGAATGAAACTTATGCACTAAACTTGGAATGCGCCGTAAACTGATGACGTATGAAGCGAGACTCAAATTTTTTAAGGTTACTTTGTATAAAATTATTAATTATAATTTGGAGACCAGTGAGCTGTTAGGCCACGTATCATTTAGTGTGTTCAAAGACTGTTTTCGTTACCTTGCTGTACCAATAGCGTCACATATAATAGCCCTCATCTTTCGGATGCGTAGAACTTACAATGATATTTGTAGAGATGTAGATACGAGTATGTTCTCTCAGAGTCATACAACATTTTTGAGCAGTGAACAGTAATCACTGCCATTGTGTTGTTTTTCTGTGTAGTTTTCTTTATATATTTTTTCTGTTTTTATTGCTTTTAAAAATTGTAGTAAGATTTTTTTCTCTTATGTCTCATTTTATGTTGAGTTAAGACCTTTTTAATGTATATTCCCTATTCAAATGTTGTGCATAGCTGCAAAAGGAATACAAATTTACTTACATTTTTTATGTATCTATCTGTTACAGTTACGTTTTTAGTTTGTGTTCTGTAGCTGTGCCAAATAAATGAAATAAAATAAAAAAATTAGGAAACATCACATGCTCTGACCCCAAAGTAAGTAACTAAAGAACTTGTGTTATGAAAATCAGCAACAACGACGGCAACACAAACAGCCAGACCCGAGACAATATAGGCCGTTTAGCTCAGGTAGTCTCGATATAAAGATATTTAAATTAAATATTGTATTTTATTATATTTACAAAAAACAACCCTTAGAGTTTCTTGTACATTCTTTTTAGAGAAATCTGCCTTACAAATGAGCAGTAGAATTTAACCCTTTCGTACCCGGGACCCAGAGATAGCGACGCCATGAAAATCAGTGCAAGGCCAGTGGCTTGACCACGGATGTCGTCGAACGGTCTAACTCATACTTTCTCAAAGTGGTCTCTAACGCGGTCCTTGGCGGGCGGTAGGGGCCTCGAGAGCAATTAGGTGGCGTTGATCCTGTCCAGGGGGTAACTATCGAATTTGAAAAAAAAACTTGAGTTATATATATAACCTACAACTACATATAAATTTTCTCCTTGTGATTTTTTGTGTTAAGTTAATATGAAAAATATTAGTTTTCAATTATTTTTTGTGGTAGTAGACGTTAAAATCTTCTTATCTTGCCTAAGTGGGCGGTGAGCTAAAAGTTTGGGAACCCACGGTCTAACTGCTCAAAACGTAGTCAGGTAGCTAGCAATTAAACATTGCAAAACATATATATACACAGAGTGTATTATAACTGCGCAGTACTTTCAAAAACAGGTAAGGTTACTTCAACAGATAGGCTGCGTATGCGAACCTGACGGCTAATATGAAACGAGTTTTGGCTCTCCACGGAGTTTATTGACTTTTTGTACAGGCAGCGTCTATATTATTTAAGTATTATAAGCAAAGATCGGTAAACGCAGAACGTGTTTACCTAAATTACTAATAAAAAGATTTTACAAAGAAAATTCATTACGCGCTTAGCGTTTGCGCATTGCTTCCGACTCCTATTCATTCCGAATCCGAGACTATAAAAATCTAGAAAATTCGGCCACACTTCGGATGTCGTTTGTGCACTAAGTCCGATTCTAATCCGAGAAAATACTAATGTATTTGTACACCTAGAGATAAAATGATCCTACAGACATTTCGGACGGTCATTTCTCGGCTTCTGGGGGTCTACTCTCGATCTCCGTCCGAAACAATTACTGCCAAATAAGCAATACTTGACCAAATGAAAAGACGCGTGATGCGAATGAAGCTTCATACTGAATACTTGTCTTTTAATTTTGTCGAATATTACTTATTTGACAGTAATTGTTTCGGACGGATCTCAGACAATGATCGAGAGTAGACCCCCCAGAACCGATAGGAATCGAACGTAGTGCGTCAATGCTCTAACTGTAGATAGACGCTCCTTGAGAAAGAGTTCGTCCAGGGAAGTACTGCCACCTTGCCGATTCCTGCCCCCAAGCGGTAAAGTATAATCATTACTGCTTTCCGGTTTACAGGCACATGGGACTTATCACTGTCTTAAGGTGACGAGCGTAACTTATATCTCAGTGTGACCGGGCGCAATGGCAGTGCCCCACAGATATTTGCGATTTAAAGCTCTGAATGGCATTGGAACTGCGATAGACAGGTCTTCTTCTCTTCATATCGATGACACAAATTATACTATAGTGACCTAGAACTCGGCCACGCCAACCGCCAACAGCCGCCATTAAATCCTCAAGCGTGCACATGTTAGGGTACGAGACGTTTGGGTCGCACCGCAAAAGCAATCCAAGGTTAGAACCATCCGAAAATCCTCAACTGAACAAATTGTCCTTGCTCCGACTAAGCCGAGTTCGAAGCCTATTCAAAGACGTCCAGATCGGCCATGGTAATTCGTGTCCAGGAGGAAGACTCATAGAAGGCGAGACAAATGTAAGTAGTACTCTTTTGCGCTAAAGGTTGCACCTCGCCTGAACCGGCGCAATGCTCAGAGGATCGACACGTTTGACAAAACTTTTCCGGCTCCTCAGTCTCTGTTGCACTGTGAAGTAGTCGTGTATAGGGTGCCGAGTGTCGACGGCCATTTTTGCTCTTTCGCAAGATGCCGCTACATTTCTGCGGATGCCAGCTAGTGGGTACAGCAATCTGATCGGGGTCGGCTTAAGACAGCCAGTATACCACGGAGAGTGTGCGATGGAATTGGATGATTTAATTTCGCTTTCCCTTGTCCATCATCGGGGACCTAAACCTAGGCTGAGGTTTTTTATGATACGATGCAAGGGGACGAGCAAGTTGTGCGCCTGTTCATAGCAATTGGACTTCCGCTCTGAGCTTACAATAGCTAAAACAGAGAGGCACTGTCACTACGCCAGCCACCCTGAGATATAAATTGACATCCCATGTGCCTGTTTTGCTTACACCTTTACTCGTAATGCTCACATTACTGCTTGGCGGCAGGAGTGGTTAAGGTAGTACAACCCTGGATTAACTGTTTGACAAGGAGCTCTACTGCTACTAAAAAGGGTTCCACCCCTATGTTGTGGATATTATTATATTATATCCTGCGCGTTCAGTACAACAACGCGTTCAGGGTTTTATTGGGTTTGCCACGGTACTGCAGCGCATCAGGCATGTTCGCGGATGCTCACACGGATGGTTTCCATGCTATCCTTAGAAAGAGAGCTGCCTTATTAATAAGTCGTATCCGTTGCGGCACGAATGAGATTCTGCGTGTTGTGGCTGGTAGAGTGGATTGCCCGATCATGCTACATTGCATTAAACTGCATTTAAAACAATGTCGATGAATTATTTGATATTTAATTTAATGTGTTTAGAATAATTATTCTATGTTTTTAAGTTGCCTTTTGTTTAATTTAAATTTGTTTTATTGAATTATCTAAGCTAATATTATAACTGTAAAATATGGACTGTAGTTGTCTGAAAATAAATGATTTTTGATTTTGATTTGATTTGATTACTAGGATTCGCTCGAAGCGTGTCACTTCCATATTTCGACTCATCCGTAGAACAAAGACCTATGTCCAAGACTGCTTATTCTCAGGACATTGTACATTTCGACCCTTGTTCTTCGCTGTGGACAAATCGACCATTGCAACGCGTTGTTTGATTTTATATTTCCGAAACGAAATAAGATACGCAAATTCAGAAAACACTTATAGATAGGCCTTAGTTCGAATAACGAGATTATGCAATTAACCTATTTTCGCTGTATAATCACATCGGACTCTGTTCTTCGGATGAAGCGATTTATATGGCGAACGACTAAAGAGAGGAATTCCTTGACTGTACTTCATTATAAATGATGAAGAAAAACGCAATGTATGTGTATGTAAAGGTAACGATAAAATAGTAAGTGTTAATACTTTACTATTAAGGATTCAGCTACTTAATAAAATAAAATGACATGAAAAACCTCTTGGAGCGTGTATTCCAATTTACAGTAAAAGGTAATACGTGTGAGCACGCTTAGCTACGATGGCGGAATGAACCGAGTGAGGGGCGCGCGGGCGGCCCAGCTGCGCCGGAGTTCTTTTGCGTTAACAGTAAGTACATCGTAACTTCACTCCGTCAACTATCAGATACTCAATTAGTGAGGCAAAGGGACGACATGATAAAAATCAATTACATTGCACATTTCTCAATTACAATTAAAGTGCAAAGTAATTCCATTAATATACAACCTGATTTCTATCGACGTGATGATGAGTTTGAACACTGAACGCTCTTAGATTATTTTGTCGTTGACTGTACGCATGTTGAGTGTATTCATGTGTAGAAAGGCGTTAACCACACAAAACCTTCGTAGCAATAGAGTTCCTTGTGAAAGAGTTCCGGTTTGGGAGGGTAAGGGTGCTGGTGAAATTACAGGCACATGGGACTTGTCAACTTATGTCTCAGGGTGACGGGCGCAGTGGCAGTGCCCATAAGATCTTTGCGATTTAAAGCTCCAAATGGCACTACAACTGTTACGGACAGGCGTGTAGCTTACCAACAGGCGCACGACTTGTTCGTCCCGTTACTTGACATTATAAATTATCCCCAGTGATCAGAAATTCGGGTGCAAATGGTGCAATTATAACTGATGTTGGAAAGTGGACGTGGGGAAAAGCGTTACATTTCTATCGCCGTGACCATCGTTCCAGTTACAAAAAAATCACAGCGACAAATCACCGTGATTTTGTCACGCCTGTCACTTACATCACGATAAATGTAACGTTTATCATTGAAGAATTGATCCGCAACAACCTTCACAGTTTTACAGACTTGTCGTATTATTCGTTAATAAGACCATGCGGCGTTTTTATTGTTTTGGACCAATTTTGTACAATTATCTTATTTCTATTTTTACAATATTTACACGGTGCTCGATGCTGGCCATGATGATTTGTCTTTAGTGACTAAAAAATAAACAACAAATTGAGAACAACATGGCCGCCATGAACAAAATATACCCAACTTTGATAGACAACCCTTTAGTTGCATTACCGCTCAGAGCTTTTAATCGCAAAAATCTGAATGACCACTGCACCCGTCACCCTGAGTTGACAAGTCCCATGTGTAATAATAATAAAAATGCGGCAGACCGGCTCGATTATCCGGCCAGTTGGCTTGGCATCGGCAGGGGCTGGGGCAACTCGGGCCCAGCAATCGGTACCCGCCTCTGTGGAGTACGGCGCCGCATGGCATGGACGATGGTTCAGGTTCGGATACAGGACGGACAGGTTATCGAGCAGTAAGGTACTGTAGTCTAGGCTCTACTCTATGAGTAGAATCACTGGCTGAGTGAATAGATTTGTAAATAGAATGCTTTGAAAATGAAGTAAGAGAAAAGAATGGAGCATCTTGACAATATTGAATTGTAACCTGAAAGTGAAAATATATAAAATGGTGAAATAAACCAAACTTCTTAAGATGATCCCGGTTTATATTCTTAGAAGTACCTCTCGCTACGAATCCTAAGCTACCCCCCAGTTACAGTACTGTGTTCCGGACGCAGTAATGCTGACATTACTGGTTGGCGGCAGAAGTAGGTAATGTGACAGTACTTCCCTGGACGAACTCTTTCACAAGAACCGCTACTAAGATATATGTTTAAACATAGTTACAAGGAGCGACATAGAGTTGTTAAAACCACCAAATTATGATTTAATTAATTTTTCGATTTCCGGAAATGGTTTTACTGCATCGCAGGACAAAATGCTTTAGGAAGAGGAAGTTGGATTTTAAAGTAATTCTAATGGTGTCATGTAAAAAAATGCAGTAGTAAAATGTAACAGAGAAACAAAATAGCCATTTGGTACTCAGCGCGACATCTAGTGTGCGAGTAATTAGTACTCGACTACGCTGTCTTGTTATTGGTCAATTGATAAAGACGGCAGAATGAGGTTATAACACTCAAATTATTATGTCAATTTCCAGTCGTGTTGTTGACTGTACCAACGCAGCCGACATTTAACCTAAATAAACAAATATACAAAGCAATTATTATTACAAAGCGTCTGCCTTTCACCGCTACGTTGAAAATTGCAATCGGGGAAGAAGCTTCACCTACATGATGTAACCAATAAAGCAGGTAGTAGAGTGATGAGCGGAGCGATTAGCGATAACCTCATACATATTATTATCTGACTCGGTGACTTATCGAACGTTGAAATCAATATAGGCAATAAAAGGAAATCTCGTTTATTCAAATTTCGCAGCATGATTCTCATATGACAGAGCTACGTCATAAACATCTGAGCCAAATAGTCTTCTTAGTTGTCGCTAGATGGCGTTACCGTTATTCACACTGAATAGCATCGGCTGTCCGAGCAGAAGTGAAACGACCAGTCAAGTTGTAGGTTGTAGTTTCGTGTATTACACTATTTCACCAGCACCCTTAGCTCCCAGTTACACGACGCGAAATTGTTCGCTTTCACCGTAAAACACTAATGGCGAATCCGAATTCTATTTCCTAAGCGACAACATTTAAATTCCTCGGACTAATATAACCGTACGACTGCCGCATAGACGAAAGACAAACCTAATGGCGTGAAGTTTATGTTTGTTTGCTCATTTAAGTTCAAAACGTAAATGTTAAATAAATAGAGCGTATTATGTTCGGTCTCTAAACACGTGCACGCGGTCACCGCGCCCTGACCCTTCAACCGAAACGTAAAAATGCTCGCATTACTGCTTGGCGGCAGAAATGGTAACAGTACTTCCCTGGACGAGCTCTTTCACAAGGAGCTCTACTGCTATTAAAGGCGGCGTTGCAGCGTTATTTCGTAGTGTCGTGTGTCATGGCGTCAGAATCGCTTAATTGTAACTACAAACTACATTTTACAAAACTTCATCAATTTCCAACTTACCTACAAAACGTTTAAGAACGTCTGCTGATTTGTGATAAACTAAAACGCTCTCGCTATCCATCGTAACAATAATTTAACCCTGTAAGAAGGGCGTATGACTCAGAGTTCATTGGCCCTGCGTGGGCGCAAGCTTCGATATTCAAAGCAAGTTGATTCGTTACGGTAAGATTTCATACCAGTTTTGTTGTTGTCCTCCTTGATATTACTACGTAAGATAAACACGAACTCTATAGCAGTTCCAAGACAAGGTGAACCCAAGGTTAAAATTAGTACGTCAAAAGCATCTTATCAGGATTAAAGGCTTGTCAGGCAAGGATTTTGTTGGGTTTTGGTTTTCAAGTATTTTTTGCTTTTAATCGACTTAAAAAAGGAGGAGGTTTAGTGTTTAGTTTAGTATTAGATTTGTTATCCAACGTCAAATTTGTCAGACGTGACACACTTTTAAACCCCACAAGGGTTTCAGTGTCGTATAAACAAATGTAAAAATGTATATAAGTAAGTAAATAAATAAATAAATAAATAAATAATTCGAATGTATTTTTTTGTTGTTACGCGATTCCGGCATTTATGAACCGATTTTAAGGATTATTTTTTGTTGGAGAGGGTACTTCAGTATTGGTCCCATTTAAATTTGAAGAACTAGGGAATCAATCCGGTTTCGCGCACTTTCCGGTAACAGATTTCAATAAAATTTGGCAAACAGATGTAATTCCGCGAAATTTTTTGTGTTAGGTTTTTTTTATAAAAATGTTACAATTAATCTAATAAATATTATGAAAAATTGTCACCTTTTCACATTTTTTGGATAATTGATCAATACTAGGCTAGGAACTCATCGCACCCTCTACAATAAAGTGACTTAATACAAGAATCAAAATATCCCACATGAATCTAAATACTGTCGTAACTCAAAATTGTGGAATTGAGAAAACTTTTTTTTTTTAAATTCACTCACTCAGACAGAATTCTTGCAACCATTTCATATACATCATATTACGAAATATATGTATACATATAGTTTATAATAATTAAATATTACTGATATTGTTTTTGTGTTACACAATTACTGTTTTGCACGTAAGCTCGTTATTTTAGTCAGTGTCCTGTATTTAGGTCTGCAGGAAGAAATTTGAAAATCCCTAAGATGGTTCTACCGAGAATCGAACTCGGGAAATCTAGTACTAACAGCGCTAACCGTTAATCCAGTCATTTAGGCCACTCTGAGATTCAAATCGCAAAGACATTTTTTTTATATAACATCTAGTGACGGGACCAACAAGTCTTGTGCATGATGGTAAGCTACACGCCTGTCCATAACAGTTACAGTGCCACAAAGAATTTTTGAGAGATAAGTTTAAGGAAATTAACATTCTTACACTAGCCTCACAGTACATTTATGAAAATGTAATTTATGTTAAAAGGAATAGTAATTTCTTTATGAAAAATAGTGACAAACGTAACATTAATACGAGAAATAAAAATAAACTAGCTTTTCGTGACAGTCGTCTTCACAAAGTCAAAAAATCATTTAAGGGGCAATGTATGCGCTTCTATAACAAGATTCAAGATATACAAAATTTGCCTTTCACGAGGTTTAAAACTATAGTGAAACAAAAACTTTATACTAAAGGTTATTATACAACTTCTGCGTACTTGGATACAAAAATCCGTGGTAGTAACCCGTTTACCTCTTGGAGGTACTCTCGATCTCTGATGTTTCAAATAAAAAAAAAATATTGTAAATGTTATTTACGAAGAGCAACCCCTAGAGTTTCTTGCTCATTCTTCTCAGGGGAATCTGCCTTACGAATGAGCGGTAGAGTTTAACCATTGTGACGATTTTAAGTGTAATAATACTTACCTATGAAATAAAGATTATTTTGAATTTTGAATTTGAATTTTAACTTAGAGCTTTAAATTGCAAAGATACCACTTCGCCCGTCACACTGAGACATAAGTTGACAAGTCCCATGTGCCTGTACTTCACCAGCACCGTTACCCTTCAAATGCTGACATTACAGCTTTACGGCAGAAATAGGGAAGGTGGCAGTACTTCCCTCAACGAACACATTCACAAGGAGCTACTACTGCCACTGCACTCAAGTGCCTCTAGTTTAAGTGCTAGGGAAAACCCCTGCATCGCGAGTGCCATGGACACACACATAAACAACCACAGATTACACCCAAACTCACTATATATATAGAGAGATATAAATATAGATAACTGTTCAGCCACGTAGGCAGTTAGCTATGGATACGTATCTCAAAGTACGAGTTTTCAGGCAATCCTGTAGCAACATTGACAGCGCTGTATAGCTCTTGCACTCCTCGAGGCCGAAGCTATTAACTATTAAAACGAACGCTTCGAACCGGTTCCCCACTCAAATATAAGTGACATTGACATTAATATGCGTGACATAATCCGTTTAATCTTAGCATATGTGTTTCGACATCTCTTGGCATATTTAATGTGAATTCAAACTCTGTGTGACGTCACCGTCTCACCTACAATGATGATATATACAGAATACATACAACAGCTTACACGCATCCACTACTGGACATAAGCCTATCCCAGAGCACGCCAACTCTACTGCCATTCTTGTCATAATGTGGCCGAACGGTTACCATACCGGACTGCCACGCAGAGGTCCCAGTATCGATTTCCGGGCCTGGAGAAATATTTGTATGGCCTACATTTATTTATGTGACTTTGGGTGTAATTTGTGGTTGTCTATGTGTGTGTCCATGGCACCCGCGACGAAGCGTTTCCCTAGTGCGGGGTATGTTGAGTGTGTGCGTTATTATTATTACTAATATGTACACTACTTTAAGGCCTGACAGTATCTTTTTCTAATTTTGTGTGGATTTTGCACTATTGCGCACGCGCGTCTTTTTTTTGTGAGATTGACGATAATGGCGACACGTTGTGGCGTGGTGGTGCGCGTAAACATTGCTCTATGGGCGAATGTAAAAGTTGAAAGTTTCAACTTCATAGACAGCAGCAATGTTTGTATAATCTCGGTACAGAGTACTAAAAACCGACCTTAAAAGTACGTGAAATTACGTCTATTTGCCAAGTTTTATTGAAATATCCCCTAGTTCGTCACTATACAGGACTTGACACAGGAGATAATAAAAATCGGTTCTCACTACTGAAAGTATATTGAGAGAGAAAAACGCCTTGAATTGGAGAATAGCAAAATCAAGCATTAAAATAATTGCTCTTTATAAAAATGAATCTTCAGGCGTGAACAGCCACCCTTAGAGGTGGATGATTTTCATCAAAATTAAATGGGACCACTATGGAGGTACCCTCTTTCCCACAAAAAAGAATCTTTTTTTTTTAATTAAAAGAATAATAATATTTCTTTCAATAGATGTGCGCATCAAAACTATAATAAATTTGTGACTGTATCAGGTGGTATCTACGTTCGTTCTCTGTCCGAAACAATACTGTCAAATAAGTAATATTCGACTAAATTAAAGAACAATGTTAAGTGAGAAGCTTCATTCGCACCTTGCGTCTTTTTATTCAAAATATGTGAAATTCAAGATTGATACACAGTGCACAGGCGGAGACCGACTATTACGTAACATAGGAACACTGAAACCCATTGCTCATTGAGCCGATCTCGCAACGAGAAATCCACGAGTAATCAGGCCCCGATTTTACGAACACCTACCCACAAGTCTAAGAAGTGTATTGTTCCCGACTGAAAAATGAAACTAAATAAGATATTAAAAACCGATTACAGAGGGTTGTAGATCTCGTATTGTTAATAATCGTTTTTTTTTTCAAACGTAACAACGTCGTCACGGCGCGGTCGTGAGTTGTCATCGTTGTAACATTGAGCATTGGAATAGCGCCCGCGCGTCTTCCCGCGAATTTCCGGTTGTCCCCAATTGGAAGCGTCCTGTGAAGCGGGCCTACTTGCCGGTTTGCTACCGGAACAGGGAACGAACTGCCGTACTGTATCTGTGTGTATATATACGTGGAATATAGATAAAATTATACTTATATAACATATTACATATAAATGAAAAACGAAAAAGAATTATATTCAATTGACGATTCAAATTCATATTTTACTTATTTTCTTTAGGACAAAAAATTACAAAATATCTATATCTACATATGTATATCGTCGCCTAAGAGTGAAAACCTTTCTCATAGTTAGTTTTTACTGATTTTTGTTGAAGAAATTTTCTAAATTTCCTGCTCAAACATATTATTAAAGTAATACCTTAATAGTAATTGAAAGAGGTGTAATTTACCTAATTAAAATGCTAACCACAAACATTATTGCGTTTACTACATTTTACAACACATTTTTATCTTCGTCCTGAAAAATGACATACGTGGTATTCACTCTAATACGACGACGATATAGTTCTATTTTCTGATTTGATAAATCTTAGG
>NW_020655974.1:0-17672 GCF_003589595.1 Hyposmocoma kahamanoa
TTTTTAGCGCGGACCCGACGTCCATATAATTGTAAGTCAATGATTGTTGTATTGTCAATAATTACGGAACTTCGTAGGCATGCATATGTCAAAAGTTAAATAAATGTTGGACGAAGTATATATACTTCTTTTATTCTTTTTTCCATCCTCTAAGAAGTACTCTGTATGTATTTCTCAAACTAGTATCTTATAAAAAGTGATTCAGGAGATGGTAACACTTTCTATTTATTTAAAATTTCTTTTTAATACAGTTGCTCAAAACGTGGTATTTTTCGCACTACAAATCGTGCGGAAAGTTGGATTTCTCGCACTAGTGCTTTTTACTTTTCCAGTTTTTTTTAAATTTACTGTTGTTTTACGTCTTAAACACAGAACTAAAGAGATTTTATATTTATTTCATATTTATGCGCTTTGTGACGTAAGTCATTCGTCATTAAAACTTATATTTATTTACAAATACTATATATTGAACGTATCGAGTGGAGGTCCACAGTCTCTGCCTACCCCTGAATGGGTGACAGGCGAGATTGTTATGTATATATTTATTTGTTCTATGTATTACAGATAAATTGTATCTCACTACCGTGCACGGGTTCCTAAAGAAGTTTAAACAAAAGTACCAGGACTTCATAATAAGAAAAGTGGTTACAGACCGATATTACAGAAAATAAACAAAAACAGCACGTTAGAACTAGATTTCCATAGACTTTTAACTAATGGTTGCAGTGGTTGTATTTCATTATTTTAATTTACTAGCATAAAATGAGTTTTGTTTAAAGACTGTTTTATTTTACTTTCAATAATAGTTTTTTCGCAAATGTATTAAAAAACGTCGTTTGATACACGTGCGGATTTGTCATTTTCACTTGTCTCGCGTCTTGACCCTCGCCTCTGGCTCGGGCCAAGAAGCCTCGAGGCTCGTGAATAATGACTAACTTTCCGCACTTATATCAAAAATAACTATATCAATGCTGTTAATATAGATGCATTAGTTTAAGAATAGGTAAAATCCCGTGTGTGAATATGTATATATTCATATATATATATATATATACATATATATATATATATATATATAAAATTTGTATATACAATCCATGTTTTGTATTTTAGTAACTTTGTACTATAAGATACGAGTTTAAGAAAGTAAGGCGACGATACGCTGTCTTTGTATACCGATTGGCAGTCGTCTTGAGTTATTGGTCCATATACCTAATATATAATATGTTTTTAAATTATTGTATTTACAAATAAATTATTATTGGTATCCTAACTAGGGTCTCTTAGAAGCCCGAAGCCAAACACTGAGGGCTTCAATAACTCGAGTTTTGTATTTCTTTACCGTCCATGATACATTTACAATGTTTTTCATCACACTTGCGAAGATATAAATCTGTGTATCTAGTGAAAACTAGATACACAAATTCAGACTCGCGTCTCCTAGAGCCACAGAAATATGGTTCACGACACAACAATTATTGATTTGGCAAATGGCGGAATATTTGTTCTTTTTTTTTAAATTCTTCCATAGATTATTATCTATGAAAGAATTTAAAAACATTTTTAAAACTCGAACTAAAGTGTTGACAAAGGCAAACACGCATACAGCCATGACGGATTGTAAAAGAAGTTTGCTAAATTTTTATACAGAAAATCAATAATCAATTATAAGAAATTCTTGACGATAAGTACTTAAGCACTATGTGGCTGAACTGCAATTTCATTTTTTATTTAGGCAACATTTTTAGCGAATGTTTTAAAATTGAACTTACGCAACCTGCTTGCTTGAGTTTGAACCTGACCGGTGTAAGGAAGTATGTCGTGCTACAAATTAAAAAAACTCCATGGCTCTAATGGAAAGAAAAAAGACCCGTGGGTTTTATTTGGGGCATTACAGTCAACTTAACCACCATGACATCATACCATTTACGAGCAAATGTGATGAAAAAGTAAATTAACAAGTTATTTAATAAAACTTCTTATTTGAAGTCAGTGTCTAAGGTATGATGACCTCATTTGGGACTTTTTGTAACTGCGGAACAGGTCCTTTGTAATCGTGTACATGCCGCAAATGTTTAACCGCGTAATGACGTGAACTGTACACACGCGAGCACAAGTGGCATTTGTACAGGTAATTGCTATGGCAGGAGAGCTTATGCGTGTGCAGGCTGTTGTTCGCTTTAAACGTAGCAGGACAGAGATTGCACTGAAACAAATGTAAATTACTAATACAAATATAGAACAGTAAGGAAGACTCTTTTGACATCCATCTCACCTGATGGAAAGTGACGATGAGGTCCGACGATGGAGCATGTACACCTAAATAATACCCATTCATTTGTTATAATTATTAAAACAAAGATCGAACACTCAGAAAAAACACTCAGAAAAAATTCCTTCGATCCGGTCGGATTCGAACCGACGTCTTCTTGCATACCGTGCCAGACGCTATACCAACTAAGCCACGGAACGAACCAACGGACCTCACGAATTTTTCTATGTGCTTGCGTCGTGTCTTTGTACTTGGTCTTTCAACGACTTTTTTAGTCGTAGCGCCATCTATGAGAAATCTATTACAGATTTATCACCCAGTTAGTACCTTTACAGCTACCAGCCCTGGCGAGAGATGTCGCTATTCACTGTATTAATTAAATTTTTATTGAATTGATATTCAATTATTTTTGTGAAATTACTCCACTAGTTTGTTATAATTATTAATACAAAGATCGAACACTCAGAAAAAACACTCAGAAAAAATTCCTTCGATCCAGTCGGATTCGAACCGACGTCTTCTTGCATACCGTGCCAGACGCTATACCAACTAAGCCACGGAACGAACCAACGGACCTCACGAATTTTTCTATGTGCTTGCGTCGTGTCTTTGTACTTGGTCTTTCAACAACAATTATAACAAACTAGTGGAGTAATTTCACAAAAATAATTGAATATCAATTCAATAAAAATTTAATTAATACCCATTCACTTTCGCCTTGAATAGGCCCAAGTTATAACGTCTGCAGGCAGGGAATTCCACTAAATAGCAGTTCGCCATATAAACGTGGAAGCGTAACGCTTCGTGTGAATCTTTGGAATATCCACAATATAGGGGTGGAAACACCTACGCCTAGTCCCCCGGTGATGGAAAGGGGCAGGGGGAATTAAATTGTGTCATTCCATCGCACACTCTCCGTGATATGTTCTGTATAATACCGATAAGCAGGCAACTTTACGACGGTGTTCAAGGCTAGGGGTATGTTTTTAAGCAATATTTTTAATTTAGGTTTAGTGGTTTTTGCTTTGGTTAAACAGTCAGACAAAAACAGAGTTGCGTCGCGTGCGCTGGTAAGACGCTGACGCTCGAAAGACGCTAGTGTGGGGGATCTCTAAGAGCGTAATCCAAACGGAGCGAAACACGCAACGTCCTTTTCGCTCTTATTGCACTGACATAAAGCTTTTCAAACCGGCTCCAAACGATTCCACGTAAAAAGCGCGTTCCCACTATGTCGTAACGATAGATTGTCGAGCAGTTTAAAGTGTCGTGACTTGTACATTTAAATGAAGTTGTTCATATATAGAACAACACGATTAACTGTCGTTCACGACTTTTTTGCCGATACGACGACAGACTGTCGTGACAGTCTTATATCTTTCTACATAAGTTTTGTTTTGTTGCGGGAAGGGCACTATGAGCTGTGCCAGCCAACCCGCACATGGACCATCTAAGTCCCCGTTTGCACGGACTTCATCCGGTTCTCGGCAATAAGTGAGTCGCCCCGCGGTGCACCGCTAGCACCGCCCCGGCCACATGCAACCGGGGCAGACAAACAGTGTCCGTCTCTGCAGCTAACCACAAACCCCAGCGAGTCCATACTCAAGTCCGGGTCCGCCAGAGACGCAGACTGTCGTGACAAGGGGAACAGCTACAAAGACAGTCCTCTGACGATAAATAAAAGGTCTAGATAAAAATGTGACAACTGATAATCGACTAGGCAGCTGTCGTGAACCGATAAATTCTCGTCACGATCGTAAGTGGGGACAGCTAGTCACGACAGTCATTCAACGATAAAATAAAGGTCTACGACACATTCACGACAGATCGTGATAAGGGAAGAGACTAGACGCGACAGTCGTCCAATAATAAATAAACGTTACGACATAATGGGAACGCGCCCTAAGTGTTGTGACACTAAATTGAACCGTATTGTTGTACATACTTTGATAAGCTTCTCAGTCCGATGCGATTTCTTGTGTTGTGCAAGCAAGTACGCAGCGTGGAATTTAGCACCGCACGTTTCGCATACAAATGGTTTCTCGTTGCGGTGCCGTCGCTCATGGTTCTGCAAGAGACCGCATTAAAATAATTGTATTATAATAGCTGTAAAGGTACCCAGAGAGAGTGAAGAAACAAATTTCTTACAGATGGCGCTACGCGAAAACGATTCTCAGGGGTGTTCGAAATTTGAATGTAATAATAAAATCGAATTTGATTAAAATCATTTTCCCATATAAGACATTTGTCTGCAATTTTTGAACACATCATAGTGTTTTTTAACCGACTTCAAAAAAGGAGGAGGTTCTCAATTCGACTGTGTTTTTTTTGTATGTATGTTACGCGATAACTCCGGTATTTGTGAACCGATTTCCATGATTCTTTTTTTGTTGGAAAGGGGGTACTTCCATAGTGAACCCATTTCGTTTTGAAGAAAATCACCCACCTTTAAAGGTGGCTGTTCACGCATGAAGATTCATTTTTATAAATAGCGCCTAACTTTAATTTAGGAGCAATTATTTTAATGGTTGATTTTGCTATTGCTCCAATTCAAGGCGCTTTTCTCTCAATATATTTTGAGTAGTGAGAACCGATTTTTATTATCTCCAGTGTCAAGTCCTGTATAGTGACGAACTAGGGGATATTCCAATAAAACGTAGCAAATAGACGTAATTCCACGTAATTTTGAGGTCGGTTTTTTTTAGTACTCTGTACTGAGATTATGATGTCTATATAGATAAAATTAATAATATCCGTTGAGCGTTATATACGTTATAAAAGTGTTAGAAACAATGAAACGTTTTGTACCCGACTAAAAAACCTTTTATTGGATATTGAATTGTACAGTGTCGATGAGTTTCTTTTGAAACAATTTTAATTTTATTTTATTCGACAGGCAGTAGTTATACTACTTTATTTTATATTCATTATTATTATTATAATTTTATTACTGACGATCATAGTTATCCCTTGACATTGTATTTCCAATTGCAATATTGTGACATTGATAACATGAAATAAACGATTCTATTCTATTCTATTCTGTTCTATTCTATAGACTAAAAATATGCCATTTATTGTTATATCTTACGAACCGCACCCATTTGAAAAAACTTACCCTCAAAGCCATAACGCCGGCGCTTTCAAAATCGCAATACGAACATTTCAGTTTTTCATATCCGTGCTTTGCTCTACAGTGCTCATTTAGACGGTAATTGTTTCCGAAATTGCGGCCACAGTGCTGAAAACATAAGAACAAATATTAATAATAAAACTGTAACTCAAATAAAATCTTAAGTAAATTAATTAGAATTTCAAATTTTCAATTTCAATTGTTTATTGCATATCACATTACAAATTTAAGATGGAACATTAATTGATGGTAGGTATACATGTGACGCCCTGCAAGGGCACAGCAACATCTGAGGGCTAATTTCTAAATCACACTATTCGATCATATGAAATTATTACATTACAATATAATATCAAAACATTAAATTATTATATCACATTATTACATTGCATTATTCTTAATTAGTAATGGAAAATATACTTTATAAAATACATTAATTTCAATAATTATTAATAAGAGATGTCGAAGTATTTTTATTTGTATTATTATTGTTATTTGTCATCATACGTATCGTCAAAAAATTCATGTAAGTCATAATATCATTTATTAACAAGAAATGCCTTTAGTTCTTTAGTAAATTGTGTAAGTCTTTCCAGGTTTTTGATATAATTTGGTATGTGGTTATAAATTCTAATTAACATAGTGTGCGGGCCAGACGTAAGCAATTTCATTTTGGAGAAAGATTTAAGGCTTGTTTAAGTTTCTGTTATGTTGTTTATCGTTCGTTAGACGTGAATAAAACTGTGGGTGCTTCCTAACAAATTTACATGACTCGAGAATGTAGAGAGAAGTAACGGTCAGTATTTTACACTATATATTTTTTACACAGAATAGAATAGAATAGAAATCGTTTATTACTACGCCACAGCAAAAATATACACAGTAATAAAATGAAATTAAAAAAAAAGATGAAGCTAAATTAAAACAAAAAAATTAAAATAAAAATAACAGGAAAAAAAAAGGAATAAAAATAAAACCATACACAACAACAAAGCAAACATTAAACATTCAACACAATTAAATTGAATGTCATGTGTGCGGCTGTGGCGTGCTAAAACCGAGTGAGTACCGGACGTGTGTGTTTTGATACATATATACAGTGATAAGTGTATGTAATGTAGTGTCCAACATTTACAACAAACAAAATAGAACTAATTTACTTTGAAATGAAACCGATTGTGAAATTTGTGTTCCGTGTACTACGCAAGAAGAGAGGGTAAGCGCGCGGGAGGGGTCGTAAGCACTAAACAGGCTTTGTCCTGCGTCGTAGGTAATTAGCTCGCACAATAGCGTGCAGTCTCCTATACCATAAGAGGTACGTACTAATCTGTATAATTTATAAACATTACAGATTATCATGTCAATTACACTTCAAATCGTCATGTTGGTTAAATTCCTACAATTCATTTGTAAGGCACAATTTTTTTTTGAAGCCGATTGCATCGATGCATTCGCGCGCTTGCAGATATAACATTCATACATAAGATGTATTATAAATATAATCCCAGTGTTTTTAAGAGCGGTTACATACAATTTATTCATTCATTTATCCATCCATCCATTCGTTCATTCATTTTTACATTTTATTTTATTTATTTATTCATAACACAGTGCAACGCACGTTTTAAATTAAATAACTAATTTATTTATTTAATGTATTTATTAATTACACTTTTAAATTTACAATCCACAAAACATTGTGCCATAAGGTTTCTTATTTCGTTATTCAAAATTGTTGTGTATTAGGTTCGTTTGTTATATTATTATATATTTATTACATATAAGTTATAATTAACGTAATATTTTGTTTAATTAATAATATAATTTGAATAATAATACATAATTTATTAACATAATAATTTGTCGCGTTCGTGAATTTCGTTTTTCTTAAAGGTTAACTGGCAGAGAATACTTTTAGCATTATGTCCGCCTTTTGTGCCATCATGTCTTGTGGTCAATAAATAAATAAAAATATATCAGGGAATAAACACGATAACATATAGACGCGACAAGTTTTGCCGTTGTGCAATATATGTACGGGCAACGGCACATCAGCCTACACATTTTTGTTCGAAAATCGCCTCCAGTGCAACGGAACAAGATACGTCAATGTGTAGCTTGATGTTCTGGCGCGTGTACATGCCGCGTAGAACCTATTTTTTTTTAACAAGATCTTTGTTTATCATGTGGCCATCGTTTTTCCAGGGAAGTAAAGTGTTACGAATGTTAAAACCAATAAGAAAATTATACTGATAACGCAGAAACAAAAACCGCGTTACATGGTGTTAGTATTTATTTTATTATTTATTTACCTCACATACAGGCCTCAATCCGGCGTGTGTCACAGCTTTATGCATACGCAAACTAGCTTTTTGCATTCGTTTGTGACAAATGTCACACTCTTGAAGCTCGCGGCTCTATAAAAAAAACCACATTGAGATCAGACATGTAGCCTGGTCGTTAACGAAAGCAAAAGAAAAAGGTTCAGTCTATCCGAACCTATAGGGTGTTAAAATCTCTTAGAGAACGACAGACAGCGTGCTTGTCAATCATGCAGTGGTATGTAATAAAAATTTGTAAAAATTACTCAAGTAAACAAACTTGTATTAATGAAAAAAGTGTAGTGAAAAAACAGGATTTTGTATAATATTTTCACTAAACAAATATGCAGTGTAAAATCTCAATTCTGTTTTGTCTGTCCGTCCGTCTGTCTGTGTCTGTCCGTGTCTGTCTGTGTCTGCTCGTGTCAACCTGTGTTTGCCCGTGTCTGCTGTGTCTGTCTGTGTGTCTGTGTGCGTGTGTGCGTGTGGGTATGTGCGCGCGTATATGGGTAGGTGATTGAATAGATTTTCAACTTCATTATAAATTGTTATCATTTAAAAGTGTTGTTTTGTAGAGTTGTATAGTATTTCATTTATGATAAATGTTTTAGTTCTTTTTATATTTCGTTACATGTCACTTTAATTATAAAGATTAATTTCAAACGTTAAAAATAATTGAATATCAATTCAATAAAAATTTAATTAATACAGTGAATAGCGACATCTCTCGCCAGGACTGGTAGCTGTAAAGGTACTAACTGGGTGATAAATCTGTTAAACATTTCTCATAGATGGCGCTACGACTAAAAAGTCGTTGAAAGACCAAGTACAAAGACACGACGCAAGCACATAGAAAAATTCGTGAGGTCCGTTGGTTCGTTCCGTGGCTTAGTTGGTATAGCGTCTGGCACGGTATGCAAGAAGACGTCGGTTCGAATCCGACCGAATCGAAGGAATTTTTCGGAGTGTTTTTTCTGAGTGTTCGATCTTTGTATTAATAATTATAACAAACTAGTGGAGTAATTTCACAAAAAATAATTGAATATCAATTCAATAAAAATTTAATTCAAACATTTTTTTCATGGTTTTTGTATTAGACCCGACGTCCATTTCAGTAAGAATAGAGATCCTTGTGAAAGAGTTAGTACAGGGAAGCATTGCCACCTCACCTATTTCTGTCGCTACGATTTGAGAACCTCCTTCTTTTTTTTTTGTTTATTTTTAACGCACCCACTCATAAACCCGCACTAGAGAAACCCTGAATCGCGTGTGCCATGGACACACTTATAGGCAACCACATATTCCACCCAAACGAGGAAATAAATGCAGGCCATACAAATATTTATCCCGGTCCGGGAATTGAACCCGGGACCTTTGTGTGGCAGTAACTTACCGATTCACAAATTTTTCGAGTTTTCTTCTTCGCCGTGCACGTAACAACATGTTCTATAAGGACTTCTTTGCTGTCGTACTCCGATTTGCAATACTGGAAGTAATAAAACATATCGCATTGCTATTACAATAGTGTTGTAACTCAAAATATGTGAAATTTAATATTATGTCATTACTGAATGTAAAATTTGATTCTTTACACGTCAAAAAAACCATCGTTAGAATATTGTAAGAAACAATCAAAAGATATCTCTTAACTCAAAATGAGACTCACTTTATGTGAGCTATTTCTGGCCAAAACAATCCTTATTCAAAAACATGAAATTATTTTTTCCATTTTATTTTTAAATATATTTGAGAAATTGTTAAATGTCTATAATAAACTATAACATATAAATTTTTATGATTTTTTTGCAGGAAGTGAGTAATTCGTTTTACGTCGATTCTGAGCAAGTCCTTTTTTTTTAGTTAATACACTATTGTATTAACAGTGCGATATGTGGTGTAAGAGAACCTTTTTTTATAATACCAAGTAGTGTTGGGTAGGACATCATGAAATTAAATCGAGATTGTACCCCCTCATTTACAAAAATGAGGGGGTACAATGTCCTACTTCAAGTGAGGTGAGGCAGTTGTAAGAATGTTAACGGCGGCGGTGACTTAAGAGACAGGGAATATGAAGTACATTTTCATACCTTGATGGTATCAATAAATTGGATAACCTACGTGTTATGATATAATATAATTAAATGCTAATTTTATTTAGCACTATGGTAGTATGATCATATGATGTATAATGGCGAACAAATGCTTTCATGTAAACTTCTAGAAATTATAGTTTTCATTGGTTAAGATCACTTAATTTATAATCTCAGTACAGAGTACTAAAAAAACGACCTCAAAAGTACTTGGAATTACGTCTATTTGCTAAGTTTTATTGAATTATCCCCTAGTTCGCCACTGTATAGGACTTGACACTGGAGATAATAAAAATCGGTTGTCACTACTCAAAGTATATCGAGAGAAAAACACCTTGAATTGGAGTAATAGCAAAATCAACCATTAAAGTAATTGCTCCTAAATTAAAGTTAGGCGCTGTTTATAAAAATGAATCTTCATGCGTGAACAGCCACCCTTAAAGGTGGATGATTTTCTTCAAAATGAAATGGGACCACTATAGAAGTACACCCTTTCCAACAAAAAAAGAATCATGAAAATCGGTTCACAAATACCGGAGTTATCGCGTAACATACATACAAAAAAAAAGAACATACAGTCGAATTGAGAACCTCCTCCTTTTTTGAAGTCGGTTAAAAATTACCGGCGAATCTTCAGTGGATAACGATTTATTGATATCTTTAGTGGAACAAAAGCCCGTTTTTTTCAACATTTCTCAGATTTTCGTATAATTTTTCAAATGTGTTTTAACACACTGCTTCTTGATTCATTGGATGAACCCAATACATTCTGTACTTCCGACGGCAAAGCCGTTGGGTCTTCTATGCCAATATAAAATTGCAACAAAGCGTGGATCCATCACAGACGTGTCCTCAGGGCGATTGCTGATATATCGTGTTTAAACCTCGCTGTCTATCCGTTTATAATCGAATACGTTATACATAAAAACGTGGACAGGACAATGTCGTGTGATACCGTCTGCGACTTTAGGATCACCAGCAATGGATGGAGTCAAGTGGGTCAAGCTTGTAATTGGGAAGTTTCTTCCCAGAGATGCAAGAAATACTCCACATGGGGCCGTACTTGTGTTTTGTATAACAAAAGTGGGTGACCTGGGGGTCGATTTAGAACCTTACGATTGTACGATATCTTTTTATTTTTATTTACAATGCCCGAATCGAACGTCAAACTGTCGTATTCGAAACCGAACCGTAATGACGTCACACCCACAGTCACATACGATTACTGAAGCTTCTCGACCAGCAAAGGCTACAAACGTTACTCAGAAGACAGTTATCGAATGGAGGTTACTTTAAAGTTATTCTAAATAAAGTCTGGATTAATGCAAGACTTACAAATAAATGGACGACGGGTCTAATACAAAAACCACGAAAAAAATGTCCCAAGTCAACCTATTTAAACGTAGTGACATGTAAAGGAATATGAAAAAGCTTTTAAATTGTAATGTCATCGCAGTACTGTCTAATTTTGCTTGCTTCGCTGTCAGTCAAACAAACGAAGACTAAAGCGTGAATGACGCTCTGTATACGATTTTAACGCCCTATAAGTTCGGACACTTTTTAGCGCGGACCCGACGTCCATATAATTGTAAGTCAATGTGTCTGCAAAAGAAAAATGAGAATCGCCTTGTACACGACAAGAATTCTTTCGGGCAGACGTGTGTAGGGTAAACATGTCAGTGCATTGACGAGGTAGCTGTCGTTTTACTACCGACTGTCAAAAGAAATAAAGAGGTTGGTCGTTTACTGACAATGCGCCCTGACAAGAACAACAAGACAAGAATAGACAAGAACTTTTTTTTGTGTGGCGCCGAGGCTGTGTACACAGTTCGTGTGTAGAAACGACACGAATTCTTGCATAGACCCGGCGACTTTTCTTAGCGTGTACACGCGCCGTAATGCATACCTATATTTTAGACCATTAAAGTCTTCGTCTCGGAATGTTCTGAATATAGTTCTGAATCGGGGGGCAGGTGAGGCTTCGCTCTATTGAGCACTCAGAGCTTTTTTAAAGCCAATCAGGCTTTGAATTTATTGAACTTACCCCGCATCGCAATGCGCTCGTACCATGGGCAATGGCAACATGTCTCCTCAGTCTGTTCCGGTTAACTCGCTTCTCGCATAACTCGCATTTTATTTTTGATTCCGCCGAAGGATGACGGCGGGACATGTGGTTATCTGTGTTACAAATAGTTGTGTATTTATGGGATATCATCGCTGTACTTTCTCAAACTTGTATCTTAAAATACACAGTGACTGAAGTGTACTAGAGGTACTTTTTTCAAAACTAAAAAAAATGTAATAAAATCGGGTTATCTTTATTATCATACAAAAAAACCATTCTTTACATTTACTTTTTAAAGATTATTTCTTTGAAATGTTGGCCGTAACCGCGGTTGACGTGGTCCATTCTGCAGTTCCAATTTTCGATGACGCGTTCGAGCATTTCGATTGGCATTTAATTATAATATTGGCGTCCTGTTGCTCAACCAAAAAAATAAAAATTTAAAATAAATAGAAAGTTTTGCCATATCCTGAATAAGTTCCACTCCTTGTAAGGTAAGTGTTTGAGAAACTAAGGCATCGATATGTAGTTGCAGAATGAGCTCTAAAATTGCATTGACATAATTATTATTAATACAAAGATCGAACACTAAGAAAAATTCTAGATTAGAACCAGCGCCGTCAAGCAAACCTTGGCAAACACTTTCCCAACTGAGCTACGGAACTAACCACCTATTTGTGCCGCCAAGCAGTAATACGAATATTACTGCGTTCCGGTTGTGAAGGGTAAGGGTGCTGGTGAAATTACAGGCACATGAGACTTTTCAACTTATGTCTCAGGGTGACGGGTCCCGTCACTTAGTAACACAAATAAAAACCAGCAGACATTACGAATATTTCTATGTGCTTGTTACAGATCTTAGTTTTCCATTTTTAATTTTTTTTGGCGTAGCGCCATCTGTGAGAAGAGTTTCATCAAATATCGGGAAAGCAAAAAGAAATCATACCGTGGTAAGAAACTTGCAATTTGTGAATAACCGGGAACGTTTTAAAATCTATACAATCGTATCATCGAGTATATAACCAGAAATGGACATGTTACGCAAACTAGAACCAACCCACAAAATGTCACTTTCGAGATAATTACATTTTTGTAAAAACAAACAACGTGAGTTGTGTGTAGCATTGAGAATGATATAGGGAAACTATTATATTATTTGTGCCGTGGGGCGACGGCTTAAGAATACATTGTCGCCTCCCCATACATGCCCGTGGGGGTCGTAAGAGGCGACCGAGGGCGTCACAAGTGTCCATATGCTTAGCGTTGTGGTAGGCTTTGTGCCGACTGGATAGCGACCACAGTACACACGGCGGAAAACCCTCCACAGTGAAACGCTTTTGCGAATCGCGTTCAGGGATCAGTCGGTGTACATCCAGTGCACGTGGAGTTTTCGGCGCGGTATCTGGGAGGACTGAGGCGGATATTCGCCATGTCACTTGTTGAGGGATATCTAGTTGACCTGCCGGCCAGGGAGACCCGTAGAAACGGTTGTCCGCTGGCCGCCCGCGGTACAGTACAGGGGCCCAATAGGGACTAACTACCCCTAGAGGCTGCCCCACCATGCCGCGCATAATCTTGGGGTAGGCCGTCGTGCCGGTTAGTGACCGGAATTTGGGGTCCCGGCGGCATATCCCGGGGGGGTACGGGGGCCCTTCCGTTCGGCGGGTCAGCCGGCTATCCTTCAAAAGATCAACGGCATGCATTGCAGTTCCCCTCGTTTTTCTTCTTCGGTGCAGTGCCGAAGGCTTCATCTCTTCACACTACCGTCCTTCTTACCCACCATGACAGCGCAACATAAGAATGCAGATCGTTCAGCGGTGCCTAATCCCCCCACCGCGTTTATTATTGAGTTCGCTAACATCCGCGGACTCCACTCCAACCTCAAAGCTGTCCACCATCACCTCGAGACAGCCCGGCCTGCCCTGCTTTTCCTGACGGAGACGCAGATTCGCCGTCCGAATGATATGAGTTACTTGAACTACCCCGGCTACTCGCTTGAGGAAAACTTTCAGGCCAAAGCCGGGGTATGTGTATATATTCGTTCGGATGTGTGCTGTCGCCGTCTGCGCTGCCTGGAGGACCCCTCCTTTTCCACTATGTGGGTGCTCGTAGAATCTAGTTATTCAGCTAGAGTCTTCGCGTGCTTATATAGATCCCACAGCGGGGATGCGGACACAAATAGGCTCTTTGACCAACTGAGCCAGGCGACTCTTGACGCGCAGGCGCAGTTCCCATCTGCGGAGATGGTCGTGTTGGGGGACTTTAATGCTCACCATGAATCATGGTTAAGTTCCCTCAAGACTGACCATGCAGGAAGAACTGCCCACGCTTTCGCTCTCACGCATGACTTGACCCAACTGGTAACCCAGCCCACCCGGGTTCCAGACATATCGGATCATGCACCCTCTTTGCTTGACCTTCTGCTCGCGAGTCACCCTACCTACTATACAGAATCAGTCAGCGCCCCCCTGGGAAGTTCTGATCACTATAACAATTTGGTTGGGTGTAAGGTTTCCCAAATGCCTCCAACTAAGCTGAAGGAGGTCACTCGTCGCATTTGGCACTACTCGTCGGCGGATTGGGATGGTATGCGCGACTACTTTGCGTCCATCCCTTGGTTGCAGCACTGCTTTGCGGGAAAGGATGCCTCAGCAGCTGCCGATGCTGTTGTCGATGAGATTGGAACGGCTATGAATTACTACATACCGTCTTCCAGTGTCATCGCCAATCGCAGAGGACGCCCTTGGTTCAATCGCGAATGCAGGGACGCTGTTAGTGAGAAACAGGCTGCATATCGTGGTTGGATCAAGGGTCGTGTAACAAAGGATCCCAACCTTGCGTCCCTTAAAGCTGCCTATAACAAAGCAACCAAGTCTTGCAGGAGGGCTTACATAAGAGCGGATGCCCAGCGCGTTTCACGGATTGGCCAGAAGCTGGTAGCCCATCCCACCGGTAGCCGTGCCTACTGGAGCCTGGCCAAAGCCGTGCAGTCCAATTTTTGTCGTTCGTCGCTGCCGCCTTTGAGGTGTCCCAATGGATTTTTGGCCTATGGCCCCGAAGAGAAAGCCAATTTATTGGCCGACCTTTTTGGGGCTAACTCGCGCATTCACGACCAAGATGCGCAACCGCCGTCAATTCCCCACTGCGGAGTCACAATGCCTGATATAGTTATCAGGCAATGTGATGTCCGCAAGGAACTGCAGACTCTTGACGTGCGGAAGGCCTATGGTCCAGATGGGATACCTCCTATCGTCCTTAAAAGGTGTGCGGCGGAGTTGTCTCCCGTACTGACGCGCTTATACCGCCTCTCATACCAATCTGGTAACGTGCCCCTAGCTTGGAGGGAGGCCAACGTGCAACCTATCCCCAAGAAAGGAGATCGGTCTGATCCGACAAACTATCGCCCAATAGCTGTCACTTCAGTGCTCTGCAAAGTGATGGAGCGGATTCTAAATATCCAGATAATCCGGCACCTGGAACGTCACTCCATTCTTAATGATCGACAATACGGGTTTCGGCCGAACCGATCAACGGGTGACGTTCTAGCGTATCTAATGCATCTCTGGGGTGAAGCTATCGACAAACAGGGCGAAACCTTAGCGATAAGTCTGGATATTGCTAAGGCCTTTGATCGGGTCTGGCACCGTGGTCTCCTCTCCAAGCTTCCGGCATATGGTCTTCCCGGCCGCCTTTGTGAGTGGATCTCCGGCTTTCTGAGCGAGCGAAGATTGCGTGTCCTTGTTGACGGAGGCGCTTCGCGGCTCGTGACAGTTAATGCTGGGGTGCCACAGGGCTCCGTGCTGTCGCCCACGCTGTTCCTTCTGCATATCAATGACTTGTTACCTTTTGGCAACATTCATTGCTATGCAGATGATAGCACAGTGCACGGTTGCTATTATAAGCAACCGTCAAGCAGCCGGGAGGACCCTGAGAGAAACCGGGAAAAACTTGTCGCTGAGCTCAACCATGTTTTGGAACATATATCGTCGTGGGGCTCCCGAAACTTGGTTGAGTTCAACGCCAAGAAAACCCAGGTATGCGCGTTCAGTTCCAAAAAATCCCCATTCCTTCCACTTCCCCATCTTCAGGGTACAACGCTGACGCTGCAGGACAAGCTCAGCCTGCTGGGGATGAGCATCCGGAAGGACTGTAACACATTTTTTTGGTAGATCTCTTAAATACCAAAACAAAAACAAAATTTATCTTCTCTCCTTGGTAATTTCACCATTCTTGTACAACATGTCACTTTGACATTATAGTTTAAAAATATTTAGTAAATTAGTTGAAACTTAAGTGTTGGTGTAATCTATTCTTTAAACCATTCACATATGTAGTACCTGTTGGTGAACGATTTTTCTATAAAATCAATATCGTGAATGGGTACCCTTTAGTTTGACATATTTTTGAAAACACCAACCCTGGCTAATTTTTCTTGTTTGGTATCACAGAAAACTAGTGCTGTGTACCAATTAACTCGATTTTACTTTTGTAGTCGAGTCTCATGTAAATTATAGCTTTTCTTTAATATTTCCATGTCGAACGCCGCCATTTAGGTTGCCAAGTACTTCCTGTAAGGTAATCTACGTAAACCTGGAATCGCCATGTATTCTAGCGGGTTTAGGTGATAAGACTTTGGAGCTGTATATAGATGATTCGATAGATTGTCTGTGGCGTTGTTCGCGGGTAACATCTCTTAGGAGGAATTCGGCGGAGGCTTCTTTTTTCTGTTCGACACGGCTCGCAAGGTGTTCCTGATTCTGAGATCTTCTACGGTGATTTATCCCATTGGGGGCATGGTCCCCCAATGCCTCTTTTTATAAAGTAACCAGGAACAGCCAGATGCCGTAATTATGGGTCTCCGAACCCTGTACCAAATGTAAAACCCGTGCCACCGGACCGCATGGTGAGTTGACCTCTGAATTCTTTTCTTCATTAGATGCTTCGTAATTTATATCAATGTACTGTAACAATCTGTATTGTTGCAGGGTTTTTCTTTGTTGTCTTAGTTGTACCTTTGGTACTTGCAATTTCGAGTCTCGCCTTCAACTGAATGGCTGAGACAAATCTGCTGTAACTAGTGTTCTGCTGTGCCCGACCACGTGTCATGAGCTCCACGGGTGGTCGGCATCTACGTATAACTTCGTTACTCCTGTAGCAACTACGCTGTCTTCGCAGCGGCTCTGGAATGTAACTTAAATATGCATCCAGAAAACTCCAGGTCAGTGACGTGTAAGTGACGTTACTCCTGTGAAACCACGCTGTCTTCGCAGCGGGGCTGGTTTTGTGATTTAAATATGCATCCGGTAAACTCCAGGTCAGTGACGTATAAGTGAAGTGTCCATGTGGCACTCATGTACTTTCATAAACTCTTAGTGCCGTGTATTAGCTCTAAGTATACTTAAAGGTATCCTTTTGTATGTAACTAATAAGGGCAGTAAACATATTCATACTCTCCCTTTGTAAACTCGGGGAAGTAAATACTAATTCTCCATGCTGTACCTTTAAATTTAATTATAACAATGTTACTAAAGTAATTTAAAATAAAGCATTCTGGTTATTTCTACTTGAAACTTGTTTTCGTTGTGTGTAAGGCGCCCTTCCTTCTCCTCGCTTATAAATTTTACACGCATCATCGGGTCAACCAGAACTCACACCCACCAACCAGTCTCATGCTCACTCAAACCGACTGGAGCTGACCATTACAGGACATGAGCAACAAAGACTATATAGAGAGCGTCATCTGTACCGCGTCGCGCAAGCTTGGCATCCTGAACAAGGTGCACCGATTTTTTAC
>NW_020655975.1:0-18956 GCF_003589595.1 Hyposmocoma kahamanoa
ATTTAAGTACGTATACCTAAAACTGTAAAAGGCATTTTAGTCGAAATAATTTGCATTATAGGACATTTTAAAGTTATAATAATTATTAATTGATGAATGGTTTAATATATCAGTTGTAATGAATGCGGCATTTCATTGAAAAGTTTGGAAGAGCTGACATTTAAATGCGACAACTCGTCCAATATTACCTTCAAAAATTTAAATAAATTTTTACTTATAGGAAATGAAACATTTTTTTGGTATCTTACTCGCGAATATTTGCTTTTTCCAAAACTGGACTTTACAATATCAGTCAGACGTGATCATGGGACCTGGAAAAGCCTCGAAAGGACGGTTTGTTTGAAAAAATATATAAAATACACGATTAAATAGTTTTATTTTCAATAATAATGCTGATGAGGTCTGGGTAAGCCACAGTCCCTCATATGTTAATGTGAATAAGGTTCTCTAATACCCTAGAACTTTCTAGAACATTTTGAATTGTTCTCGAACAAAATATACCGACACATTGCTGAAGAATTTCATAAAGGCATTTCACGTGAGAGCTGTTTGCGTAGTCCGCATTAGACTGAACACGGAAAACCATTTAAAACAAATACCAACAATTCTTTACCGACCAAGTCTAAGAAGCGTTATTCCACTGTCCAAAAATGTGTTGTTAACATGAGAAAAATCTATGTGAATCGCATAAAGTTCAAATTTCATTGATATCATCAGAAAAAGGTACATGCTTTAAATGTGTTCCAAAATTAAAACCCTGCAACCCTGACGTTCGTCTCGGCACTTAATATTAGGGGTTAAAGTATGAAATTGCCGTTTTATTGCAATAGGTTCTTTGAATTTTCATAGAATCTTCATGGTTTGAGGTTTTCGAATGAAACTTTTTTCAAATGGTTTCTGTGATTTTTTTCTTTCAAATTTGGAACATTTGAATATCGACTTTCAATTGTTTTTGTTATTCAATTTAGATAAGAAAGATGGATACTGCGAAAATTCGAGTGATTTTTGAATACGAGTTCCGACGCGGAACTAACGCGGCAGAAACAGCCCGCAATATCAATGCTGCATTTGGAGAGGGGTCTACTAATGAACGCACCGTGCGATTTTGGTTTAAACGCTTTCGTGATGGAAATTTCGACTTAAAGAACGAGCCACGAGGAAGACCGCCCACACAGGCACAGGTGAATAACGATGAATTAAGAGAGATAGTGGAAGCCGATCCTAGTCAAACTACCCAGGAATTAGCGGCATGGTTTAACGTTACCTTACCCACAATATTGACTCACTTGCGTCAAATCAATAAAATAAAAAAATACGAAAAATGGGTGCCTCATGATTTGACTGATCTGCAGAAAGAAACGCGTGTTGAAACTTGTGTTGCCTTGTTGAACCGGTACAGAAATGAAGGAATATTGGATCGAATTGTAACATGTGATGAAAAGTGGATTCTTTATGATAACCGGAAAAGAAAAATGCAATGGCTGACCCCAGGTCAAATGCCACAACAGTGTCCTAAAGCAAAACTTACCAATAAAAAGGTAATGGTAACTGTTTGGTGGACTCAGCATGGTGTTATTCACTATAGTTTTCTCCGATCTGGTCAAGCAATAACGGCAGATGTCTATTGTGCCGAACTCCGAACCATGTTGACAAAACTAGCAGTAAAACAGCCCCGACTCATGAATCGATCTTCACCATTATTGCTCCACGACAACGCGAGACCTCACACAGCACGAGAAACCATTTTGACCCTTCAGGAACTGCAGTTAGAAACCATTCGTCATCCTCCGTATTCACCAGACCTTGCTCCAACGGACTACCATTTTTTTCGTGATTTGGACAATTATCTACGTGACAAGAAGTTTTCTTCCCAGGAGGCAGTACAAAATGCTTTCACACAGTTTGTGCAGTCTAGATCGTCGGAGTTCTATCGCAAAGGCATTAATAACCTTCCCATTAGATGGCAGCAATGCATAGATAATAATGGCAACTATTTTGATTAAATAAATTTGTTAAAAATTTAAAAAATAAACAATTTACATTTTCAGTACAAATCAGCAATTTCATACTTTAACCCCTATTATTATAAAATAATAAAAAGTATAAAGAGTGATACCGAACTAATTACGAAAAATTATTTACTAAGTAATCATAATAATTCATATTAATAAGCCTTTATTAAATGAAATGATAATTAAGATTTCATTTGTACAAAAACATGCAAAATTAAAACAAGACTAATAATTAAAATGAAATTAGAGAACTAAAATTTCGAATTTACTGTGTCAGTCGGTCCTATTTCCAGTCAGTCGCGTCCATATTACTGCCACCGCCTAGGTGACGTTGTTTATCCAGGACCGGCGCCGCAGCCGCCCTCGCGGTTCAGTCGTGGATACCAGTGGAGAACTCCATCGCTCGCATCTTTCAGACTATAAGATATTTTTGCCGCATCTATTATCTTTGTTTGATTGTTACTATTTCCTTCTAATAAACATTAAGTAAATAAAAGACAATCTCAAAGTTTGTCCCTCGAGTTCGCTTTGGAGCTTAAAATTTCACATCCTAGTTGCCAAGTTGGAAAAGTTTCGACTTTTAAATTTATTAGCTCTCAATATTTAATACAGTTTTACGTGTGTGATGAGTACCTACCTTAGGTGTTCTTATTACACTTTTCCACACAAGTGTGCCTACAGTTTTGTTAAATTTTTGACGATATTTACTATCACTCAATCAACACATTTGTAGACACCTACGCCTAATTTAAATTTATTTATGGTTCCCATAAGGGGATTCGTTTCACTTAATAAGTTTAGCCAAGCAGTTTGGTTTAGTAATTGTCACTTCCTTTAGGGAGACCCAAACTACTTCACCGCGCCGTTGTGGCATTACAGTTTCCTCTATATTTATTTATTACATTTATTAAATAATAACATTCATTTTAAAGTATTTTTCTCATCGCACACAAAACGCAACTCAAACGCATTCATGTTATATTCTGGCAATACTATCCTCCTTCTCCCCTGTTCGCCGCTACCTCAAAACTATCGTCCGAGTGAAAAATTTGGGGCAGCAAGTGTACGCGAGTGATACTCAAAATAAATTGTAAAAAGCTCATTCAATAATGTTACAATCCGCTTAAACTTATATTCGCAAACAAAAAGTGTAGACATTGTAGTGAGACCATAAAAAACCCTCGGTCATTATAATAAACTCAATTGCTGGATGTGCAGGTGCCTTCACGAGGTCAGTCCTGGCCCCTCCACTGCTTAAAACGTAAAGGAAATCGTGATGAAATCTTATCCCTAACGTTATGAAGTTATGGTAGCTGTACTACACTTTAATGGCAGCAGGTAAAGGTATGATAGCTGTACTATATTTTAGTAGCAGCAGGGCTCCTTGTGGAAGAGTTCGTCCAGTAAAGTACTGGACATCTTACCTATTCCTGCCGCCAAGCAGTAAAGTGAGGGTTGCTGCGTTCCGGTGTGGAAGGGTTAAAGGTAGTGGTGAAACTATAGATATTATTATATATCAATATTTATGTATACGTTCTAATAGTATATGTAGTTATGATTATTTATATATTTTATTGTCGATGAGTAGTGTATTTATTTAAAACGCATTCTTACGAGATCTATGTGGGTACTTGAATGAACATTATTCGGCATTTTATGAAATATATGCCGATGGATCCAAAGACAAAGATGGGATTGGCGCAGCCTTTTATGATCCTATGGCAATACGAATGTGCTATTTCCAATAGACACTAACGTTTCCATAATGTAGGCTGAGCTTGTAGCTATCTCTGAGGTCTTATCTTATATAAACTCTGTAGATTATGATAGATTCGTAATTTTGACTGACTCTAAAAGCTCACTTCAACACATAGCTCGGTCCACCTCGACTATTCGAGGCTCTCCGATAGCTTATACAATCATAGACCAGATTTTAGAATTACAACGTAACTCAAAAACAGTCAGATTTCAGTGGATACGCTCACACGTTGGCATTATTAACAAAAAGCATCACAGAGTACGCCAATGTACAACAGGCAATTTCTTCCAGCTTAGTATAGAAATTTAATAGTTGGAAAGGGTGGTGCAACCAAAAACTATCTTGTAATGAAAGCGTTTTTTTTATCTAAATTGAAGGAGTTTTACCGTTTATTTTAACAGTAATGTCCAATAACCATTATAATGAATAACCATTCGACCTAGCAAAACAGTTTTTCCCGCTTTTCCTCCAGTGACTCGCCTTGAAACTCTTGTACCTGTAGCGCGTGGGATTTGTCAACTTTATGTTTTTGGATGATGGGCGCAATGGCCCTCAGATTGAAAGCTTTGAGTGGTACTGCAACTGTTATTTGCGTGTCGCTTACTTCCAACTTACTCTTCCGGGTACTTCTACCTTCATATGCTTTTTCCACAGACCACACTTTTTCAGTGCGGCCTAAATCCTATCCAGCATTGGAACGTGTATGAGGTGATTATGACCGTAATGCAAAATAAATTGTGTGCTATACAAGCGAAGTAAAAGTAAAGGTTGGAAGCGAGCAAGCAATGGAAGCTTATCAAGAACGATTCCCATGTTAGAGCTTATTGCGTATCGAATGTGAGCTGATTTCGGAAACTTAATACTGCTACAGATTACGCAGCTTTGTAAACGGATCAAATTGTTGCAGGCAACACGATCCGGTGGCATTAAGCTATTTTACACACTGACGGATCTTGTCAGATTGCTCAAAACAGACTGCTTAAAGCTGCGTTGCTTTTCAAAAATATATTTATTTTCGATTTAAACAAAGCCAGCTGTTTTGTAAAAATTGTGAAAATAATTTTTAAATATTTAGTCAAAAATAATTTTTGTCAACTAAATTTTTATTGACATTTCTAGAAAATTCTATAAAATTTAAGTAAGTATAAGTTCGGTGTATTGTAATGTCGTTTTCTGTAATTATAATAACGCACATATTTTGCGGGGTTATGAGCCCCGCCCTATGGAAACCCTGTGTCGCGAATGCCATGGACACATTCACAGATTACCAAACTCACGAGAGAAATAAATGTAGGCCATTCAAATATTTCTCACGGCCCGGGAATCGAACCCGTGACCTCTGCGTGGCAGACCAGCGTTGTTACCGTAGATTCTATTAAAAGGAGCAAAACAATGACACAAATTTATTAAAGCTATAGTCAACTTACAAACACAAACCATGTCCACCTGTGTGTCCCAATTTTAAGGGCGGGTAAAACCAGTGAAGTTTGGGGAAAGGCCGTAACTCGGCAACCCGCCCGAACTGGGACGAGACGGGCCAACTTTCAGGCAAGTCCCCCTGCTGTTGATTCTGTCTCCTACAACTTTAATTGCCTCAAGAAACTAAGGGGTCAGTATTGGTGTGTTTAAATGTACAGTAATGAAAGTGTGTTTTAGTCGACTGTGCAGGCTCAAAAGAGTTTTAAGCTGCCTATGTAATGTTGCAAAAAACAGACAGACGAGGACATTAACACTGACGTTCTGTCTTTTCGATTCAATGAACAGCAACACTGTCAAAAATTTAAGAGACATTTAGCAGAAACAGCGGTTTAAATGGCTGTTGCCATCAAGTCGCAAAAACAATATTATTGCCTGATGTGTGCCTTTCGTTTTCGCGGTTAGCTATTTTTTTTCCAGTTTTTTTCCAGTTATTCCATACACGGTTTTTTTGTTTTTTTCTTTTGTAATAATAAATAAAATAAGTTTATATTTCGGTATCTCCAATGAACACTACGCCAACAAAATTTTTGGACCAGTTCTGTTTTTATTTTGTTTTTTCTACATTCTTTTTTTTTCACAAAATTCGGGTAGCATGATATTAATAAATAAATATGGCTGTATAAAAAAATAACAGAAAATGACCAAATAATAAAGTTGGCGTAGTTTTCATTGGAGTTATCGATTAGACCTCCATCTTACCTAATGAAAAATGACGAAGAGGTGGACAGTGGAGCATGTACACCTAAATAATGCTTATTCATTAATCGCCTTGAAAAGGCTCAAGTTATATCCCTTACAAATAGATGCCTAGTTGCGTAGGTTCTTTAGGATTTTTTTATAACCGAAGTGTTGCTTGAAATGGTAATATTATTTTATGGGAACAACGGCATGGTTTCTAATGTAGATAATGAAAATCCATGGGAGTGATCTGATTAGTCGTTTAAAACTTTTTTCCACACATACATTTTAAAAAAGATACAGAAATTTAAGAAATTATATAAAAAAGATAAAAATAAAAAGATTTATTAAGTGTGACAATTTAAATCAGTCAGCACAGATTTACAGACAGCTATAATTTTCAGTTTGATCCAACCATGGTGGCTTTACGTAGTTGATCACGCACACAACCCAAAAAAAACAACAAATAAAAGCAAAAATAATGACTAGGAAAAATAACAATAATAAAAAATAAAATTATTCAATAGATAACGCATAGTTTTTTTCTTATTTCAGGTTGTTTCTATGATATTTTTTATTAATGTTAATAATAAATGTGAACAAATATCTATTTATTAAAAGCAATACACCGATTTTCTTATTTTTTTCTGCTTTTAAGCATGTTCTTTACTTAAGTACGTTTTAAATCAATGCGTACATTGATAAAATACTCGTAACATAATGTATTATGAGGATCTTTTGGATTGCAAGCATTGCATTGGTTTAAGACGTTTAAGATTCGAGCAAGTGGACATTAGAATGTGTAATTTTTTACGAAAATGCGGTGAGAGCTTGTGGCGTCTATAAAATTGATCTTCGTTTTTTCGTATTTTTTTTCCTATTACTTTGTGATTATATTTTAGGGAATAATATGAAAGTAATGGCAGTAGTGAACCCTTAAATTATTTCAAAAGATATTGAGGAGGACTGTTGAATGATGAAATGTTGTTCATGACATTATGTTCGTATGTGAAACGTTATACATTATTACCTTTACAGTTAATTATACCGTGTGAAGGGTCGTGTTTGGACGATTGATACATTTTCCTGGGATTTGTGTAACGGGATGCGACGTCTTAGCTCCGCTGATGAAAAACGCACTTCGAATACCAAATATGGCTAGGTTATTAAATGTGTAGACTGGTTGAAAATTGTTTTTTTTGTTTCTGTAGTCAGTAGTAGTAGTAGTAGTAGTAGTAGTAGTAGTTTTGTTATTATAGGGTTAACCGCTGGGTACACGCGCGAAGTAGTATTCCTAAGTTGTGGTTTAAGAATTTGTTTTCTCAAAAGAATTTATTTAATATACATTTCCAATTATAATAATCATTCAATTCCTTCGACCTCGCACACTTACATCCCCTCACATAATTACATGCACAACAATCACCCACCTTCACAACACACATACACACACACACACACACACACGCACACGCACACACATACACACGCACCCCCCACATCCACATACACACACCCACACACCCACCCATACCCACACACCTGCCCACATGCTAATGCAAAAACGTGCCGTACGCGTATTGGTTGGGGTAAAACACAAGTTTTTTTTTTAGTTTGTAGCGCAACGCATAATGACGCACTACTCACTCTACTTATACGAAATTATAATGTATGTTAGAAGTAATTTGTCTTCATTTGGTACTGTGAATGTTTCTGGCATCCCACTTCGCGGTACCGGTCATTTGAGACCAGTCCCTCGACGCATGGCACTTGCAGAGAAAAACCCGCGTGTCATCGAACCTACTTACTATGAGCGTTTACCCGCTACTCTCAGACTTGAACCGTCTGACGAAATATTTGAGCGCCGGCTGAAAGACCTTTTCTTGAAAAATCCTATATACTCCGTAAAAGAATTTATGGACTTTAAATTGTAACGAATTCAGTATTTTCTATTTTTATTCTAATTTTTACCGCATTAACATACTCTTGTATAATTGTTATCAACTTATGACGATCCTTGATGGAGAATGTTATTTGATATATAATTTAATGGCAACAATATTATATAATGAATTGTTAATTTTCTAATTATTGTGTGCTTTTCTTATAATTTTCCTTTTTGTCTGACGATCTCAATATAATTTCTTATACTTTGACATGTAGTGCAATTTATACTGTAATGTTATATTTGAGAAATAAATGAATCTGAATCTGAATCACACCCACCCTCACCCACACACACCGACACACACCCACACACACTTAAAAACACACATATACACAAAGAAATACTTACAATACTAACACAGCACAAACAATAATTTTCCTTTTTATTTTATGTTTTTTTTATTCCTTAAACACGTCAATGCACCGACATTGTGGTGAGAAAATAAACAAACTTATTGTTATTATTACATTCACTTAAATGAGAAACTTAAATACAGTAACATTATATAAACACTCGATGTTATAGGTTCCACGATAAACGCTAAATGCCTAAAATCTATGTAATACAAATATTTTAACTGCCTTGGGTGCTATGGACAAACACATAGGTAGACAACCACAAATTACACCCGAACTCACGAGAGAAATAAATGTCGGGCATACAAAGACCGGGAATCGAACCCGGGATCCCCGCATTCCGCGCCCGTCATCCAAATCGTTGGGCGAGGTCATACGATACGATTAGTTAGCCGTAGGGTAACGTTAATCGTAGTGTTACCGTTTAATTGCTGATTAAGTTTTACTTATAATATAATGAAGTCCACTTTTGTTTCAGGCATTTACTTACTAAAACCTGTTATAGCCAACACTTGACACGTATGTAACAAAAACTTTGTACTAAAGTCTATTATATAGCTTCTGCGTATGACAAAAATCCATGGTAGTGACCCATGGAGCTCTTACAGGTAGTCTCGATCTAAGAGGTTCAAATGTATTGTAATGATAAATGTATTAAAACATATATTTACAATGAGGAACCCCTAGAGTTTTTTGCTTATTCTTCTCAGTGGAATCTGCCTTACGAATGAGCTTAATCAGTATGAGAAATAAAGGTTATTTGATTTTGACTTTGACTTTGTAAGAAGTTTTCAGTTCCATTGTCATTTCTTACCGTGGGCTTGCACTGTTCAGACTCAGAAGTCTTTTAGGAATCATTCAGTTATATTATAAATCATCACTTGCTTAAAAGATCTAGGGTACCACAGTGGTGAAAAATATAGACATCCATTACATTACGCGGAATAAAAATAAACTAACTGTTCTTGTCAGTCATTTTCACAAAGTTATAAATTCATTTACGGGGCAATGTATACGCTTCTACAATAAAATTCCGGTTGATTTTCAAAATTTGCCAATCACGAGGTTTAAAACTATAGTGAAACAAAAACTTTGTACTAAAGATTATTACACAGCTTCTGTGTACTTGGATGACAAAAATCCGCGTTAGTCACCCGGAGGTCTACCACGAAATACGATGCTACGTGACAACGAAGCTCACACGAATTACACATGTCAGTTTTACTACGAAAGTAATGTCAAAATGCGATACGAAAGCTGTCATATGAGCTTCGTTGTCACGTAGCCTCGTAATTCGTGGAGGGCTACAGTTCTCTTGCATTTTGTCTCGATCTATGATTTTTCAATTAAATAATTGTAAAAGATAAGCATATACAAAAAGCAATTCTTAGGGCGCATTTTACGTTTTAACTTAAATGAGCGTCCCGGGTACGCTGGCACCTGGCTTGAATTTGGTATAAGCGGCAGCCGCGCGGCGGTCGCGTGGTTGTATTATTCAGAGGAATTTAAATGTTATTGCCTAGTAAATATAATTCAGATTCGCCATGAATGCACATGAAGGCGTGGTAACGGGGCGGTCGCCGCGCGGCGGCGGCTCGTGTGACTGGGCGCTTAGAGTTTCTTGCTCATTATTCTCACGGGAATCTGCTTTACGAATGAGCAGTAGAGATTAATTAGTATGACGATTTCAAGTGTAACTTGCTTACCTATGAAATAAAGACTGGTTTAACTTTGACTTTAGTGAAATCCACAAGCGTATGAAGACGTAAAATTACATTGGGTCGTCATGGAATCTAAGATTTTAAAGGGGTTACACACGGCTATTTTAAGCAGCGATTTCGATATCTTGGGAGTTATAGGCGATTGCATCGATGCAATCGCGCGTTTGTATCGAAGTGTAGCGAGGTATCGCCCATAAACGTCGTCGTGTGTAACCACTCTTAGATTCCATGATGATGCAATGTAGAGTGAGAGTAGGCCTTTGTCCGGCAGTGGGATGTATATAGGTTGATCATGATAATTTATTTACCACCCCTTAACAAAAAACTGTTAAATATATAGGCAAACACTAAGTATCTAAGTCACCCGTTCACATTCTATCAACCCATGTATCTCCCCCTCGCATTAAAAACAATGTCATCTATTAACACTCCATAATAGTTTTTCAAGTGTTAAAAGACAAAAGGCGTACAAGTGTAAAATTAGTTGGAACTTTGCAAAGGCAACTGGAACGAAAGGGGTGCTAACAAAGAGGCAGTGAGATCCTACACTGATAGGACAAGGCGTGGCCTTTAGCCTGTACTGCTTTCAACTTTCGAAAGTAATTTCTTTTGAGGATATTTTTTATGTACAATTTACATTGCTTGTTCGTTATTTGTTTGTTTTCGTCGTCTTTGGTGATGAAATGACTTTACGCGATGTCTAAATCGCGTATATTTGTTTTTTCAAGCAAAATCAACGTTTCGGGCTCTTTATAGGTCCCATGGTACATTTCAGCCAGCGGTGACAGATTTAGGTTCAAAAAAATAGTTTTATTGTCAATTATAAATAATGACAATCTTGACAACTTTTATTCTCGTGTAATGTCATAAAAAGCTGTTTTGAAAAAAATTTGAAATAAAAAAATTTGCTCAGTATGTCACAAATTAATCCACAAAAAATTTTTGTCCACGAATTTGGGTATGCTGTGCATTTTTCGTGTCTTTACAAAAAGGATTTTGATGCTATTACAAATGGCATAAAAAATGCAGTACTGCTGTATTCCGAATTGAAGGATAATAAGATCACAGATTTTTTTCATGTGAAAATTAATGTGCATTTGATCTCCATCTCACCTGGATAGTGACGATTAGGTCGACGATGGAGCATGCACACTTAAATAATGCCTATTCACTCTCGTCTTGATATTTGTTCAGGGGGTAAGTATACAGGCAGGGAATTCCACTCCGTAGTCGTTCGCCATATAAATGTGGAAGTCTAAATCCTTGATACAGGAGATTTTTTATGTCACCTTATTTTCTACTGCCGAAAAAGCAGTTATGACATTAAATAGTTTGTTGCAATGGCTATCTGATTGATTGGGGATTTTAATACAACAAAGACTTAAGGAAAAAACAAGTTTCATAAAAAACGCGACGTACTGTTGTACGTGTCCAAAAGTGTACTTATTCCAGTTCCTTCTGGCCATCCTTTTCTGGCGTAACGGATTTTAACGTCGTCCTACAATTAATTAATTATCTTGATTTGTATAACATCATCATCAGCTCATAAAACCAAGTGACGGGATGAACAAGTCGTGTGCCTGGTGGTAAGCGACACCCTATCCATAACAGATGCAGTGCCACTTAGAGCTTTTAATCGCAAAGAGCTTAGGGGCACTGCCACTATGCCCGTTACCTGAGACATAACTTGACAAGTCCCATGCGCCTGTAGTTTCACCACCACCCTTACCTTTCCAAACCGGAACGCAGTAATGCTCACAATACTGCTTGGCGGCAGAAACAGTAGTACAGCGGTACTTGCCTGGATGAACTCTTTCACATGGAGCTCTACTGCTACTTAACCCTTCCCTTGAGTAAGCCAACTTCCCTGGTCTTGTGCCGCCCACATCCAACCGCTGCCAGCTGGTCACCTTATTCAGGTCGTCCGCTCATCTTACTGCAATGCAACCTATATAGTACGGTTGTACGGTACTCCTTGTCGTGGTCGTCACTCTACCTGCCTCCGAGGCTGAACGGTACCCACGCTGAACTGCCACTAGAGTCGAGTTGATTTGTTAGTTCACGCATTTGCTCATTTTTATTATCTCATTCATTCATTCGCTCTTTTTATATTCTCAAATTAATGAATAAATATGTTCTAGTTGGATGTAAAATCTAATGAAAAAAATCCAGCCAAGTCGTATGAAACCGGTAATGTATGTCAAAATGAAAATATCCACGTTTCAGTTAAAAGTTAACTAATAAAGCTTGAACCGGAAAAGGCAAAGCAAACAACACTGTTGTTGATTAATCATTGTGAAATAGTATCGCGGTTAAAGATAAGCAAATGCTGATTTTAAACTGAAAAAGGTTTAAATACAGTTTGATATCGTTGTTTGTTTGACGTGAAACAGGGGTTTACCGGGGTTATTAATTCCTTGTTGTTTTTCTATATCGTTAATTTATGTTAAGTAATATAAGTAAGTTACTTATTTGAGTACTGATTTAACCTTCATAACTAATGCAAGAAAATAATCTTAGTGTTCATTTACTAAATACAGGGTTAAAACTAAATACACTAAAATATTCGACTAGAAATGTTATCATTAATCAAGTTTGACAATGTTTTTTTTTAATTTAAATAGCATGATATTTCGAAATAATCATGAACCAGTATTATGATTATTTTGTGTACAACATTTGTTTTTAATATTTTGTGATTTATGCTGCATTAAGAATTTATATCGTAAGTTTTTCGGAAATAATTTTACATGAAATAAAAGTATGTGCGCACTGGACGTTCAACAAAAAATTATAGGTGGTAAAAATACGTACACATGTATTCTTATTACATTATGAAAAATAAATAAAAAAGTGTAAATTTAAAAACACGAACAATAGAAAAGGTACTTTTTTTTCGTAACAGTGTGATGTTTGGCGGGAAATCTTTTTAAATGTTACTTATAATGGAGGTGGAATGGCCCTAGATTACAATTAATCCCTGAACCTTTTCAATTGGGCTTGAGAGATGAGTATTTTGTTTACTAAAGGTCAATTGCTTTGACTTAAAAGTAGAAGGAAAGAAAACGTGATGAAACTTGTATATCCGAGTAGGATCGAAAACCCTTTTAAAGATGTGTAAAGTCTATGGCTCAAACCCTAAGGGAAGATCCGTGTATAGCAGCCTTTCCCAAAGTGGGCGATAACGCCCCCTTGTGTGCGCTGGAGGCCTATAGGGCGGTAAGAGACTCAGAAAAAAATGGGGGCGTTGTGTAGAGGCTTAGGGGGAGATTTGTAATTTCATCTAGGAAGACTCTTAAACACCGACTGAGCTCTCGACCCTCGACTACAACTTGTGAACATCAACTAATATTAATTAAGAGATTGCTCAAACTAACTCGATTCGATATTTCTCTCCGTGTAGTTCATATATCTGTCCTGTTTTACTGAATAAAAAAAATAAAAATCATGTCAGTCCGTCGCTTCGTTTCGAAATGAAAGTAGACACAAACAAACAAATAAAAAAGTAACAGACACAGTTTCGCATTTTAATAGTTGTTAGTATTCCTAGATAGGTAATTTTCGTAGATAATAGACCGCGGGCAATCATGATTTAACAAGTTTTTGTTAAATAACCCAATTTGTGCATTCCTGTATCAATCGGCTGGTTCATAGAATACTTGTTCTTACTTGTTGAGTACGATTGAGCGTCGAATGAGATAAACGAGTTTATGCATGTTTGCCTTATTCCTGTCGGTGCGTGCTGCTTATGCAATCCTATATAAATAACGTAATATTTATTTTATTTTCATTTACGGTTTCGCGCGTAATAGATAAGCAGTACTTAAGTTCAACACTTACTTACGTATTTCTCAAAACAAAACAATGTCGGCAGTAAAAAAGAAGAGACGGCAATACTGTGCGGAGTATATTAAATTCGGATTCATTGATAATCCAACAAACCCATCGTCGCCTTTGTGCCTTCTATGACTAAAAACATTTTCGAATGAAGCAATGAAGCCTTCAAGACTGCAAGATCATTTGAATAAAATGCATCCAGATAAGAAAGACAAGAATGTAGCAAATTTTCAAGACCTAGCAAGAGAAGAAGCATAATATTCAGCCAAGTGTAGCAAAATTCTTTTCGGCGACTGCTAAGCAAGATGACGACAGACTTCGAGCTTCGTACAATATCTCTATGTTAATTGCTCAAAAAGGCAAACCACACATCATTGGAGAAGAGTTAATTTTACCAGCAATAAAGGAAGTCATAACTACTGTACTTCATAAACCAGCCGCAGATATTATTCGACAAATTCCCTTGAGTAATAATTCTGTGCAAAGACGCATTGATGAAATGGGTGAAAATATTGAAGAATCATTGTGGAATCATCTGAGGACTAGTCAATTCACAATTCAGCTCGATGAGTCCACTTCACCAACTAATGAAGCATTGTTGCTGTCTTACGTGAGGTTTATTAAAGATGAGAAAATATGTGAAGAACTATTGTTTGCTAGATATTTAGAGACCGATACAGAAGGCGAAACCATATTCAATACATTGGAAAAGTTTTGTGGTGAGAAAGAGATTCCCTTGAAAAATATTATATCAGTTGCTACGGATGGCGCTCCGGCTATGACAGGGTGCCATAAAGGCTTCATAGCATACTTAAAAAATAAAATTCCAGAAGTCTTTGCTCTACATTGCGTTATTCATAGACAACATTTGTTTGCTAGAAATTTAAGTGAATGACTATTTCAATCACTGCAATATTTCATCAAAGCAGTCAATAAAATCCATAACAGCTTTTTGAAAGATAGATTATTTCATCAGCTTTGTGTTACTAATGACGAAGATTTCAACCGTTTGTTGTTTCATACTGAAGTTCGTTGGCTATCAAGATGCAATTGTCTGACTCGATTTTACAACCTGTTTGACTCTGTGATTAAGTTCTTGGAAACTGAGGATACAGTATTGCGCACCAAGCTCATTACATCAAAGAATGATATAGCTTACATGACAGACCTATTTAAATTGTTCAACGACATGAATCTCCAACTGCAAAGTGATGAACTAAATTTAATTAAAACAAAAAATGTCGTTGCTGATTTCGCAGCCAAACTGCTTCTACACAAAAAGAATACGGGCAGACGTGAGTTTCACAATTTTCCGAATTTACCAGTATCTTGCAGTTGTTTGCCTAGTGCCAACATTTGGAAAACCTCCACATTGACTTCACCGAACGATACCAGGACATTTTGAACTTGTAAATACCAGACTGGGTTTTGGATCCGTTTTCAAATGTCAACACAGCAATATTACTTCAGCTGGAAGAAGAACTTATAGAATTGACAACGAACGAGGTAATAAAAATCAAGTTCAAAATGCTACCAAGAATTTTGGCTGCAAAAACCGATCCCTTCAATTGTACCCTGGATTGTGGTCATTCGTTCAACGATTCTTGATAGCATTCCCATCGTCATATTTGTGTGAACGTGGTTTTGAGTGCTGTGACAACGCTGCTTACTAAAAAGAGAAATCGTTTGCACATTACCGAACGTGTTGCCTTGCTTGCTTGTTCTTGAGTAAATTGGAACCTGATATCAACAAATTTATTAAACAGCATCAGATTTATCCTTCACGTTAGTATTAAATTAATTAAATTTTTATTGAGTTTCAATTTTTTTTTGTGAAATTACTCCACTAGATTGTTATAATTATTAATACAAAGATAGAACACTCAGAAAAAATTCCTTCGATCCGGTCGGATTCGAACCGACGTCTTCTTGCATACCGTGTCAGACGCTGTACCAACTACGCCACTGAACGAACCAAGAGACCTCACGAATTTTTCTATGTGCTTGCGTCGTGTCTTTCTATTTGGTTTTTCAACGACTTTTTAGTCCTAGCGCCATCTATGAAAAATCTATGAAATATTTATCACCCAGTTAGTACCTTTACAGCTACCAGTCCTGGCGAGAGATGGCGCTATTCACTGTATTAATTAAATTTTTATTGAATTGAAATTCAATTTTTTTTTGGGACAAACTAGTGGAGTAATCCGACCGGTTCGAAGGAATTTTTTCTGAGTGTTCTATCTTTGTATTAATAATTAAAAGATACTCTGTCTGAGTACTACAGGGTTTCCCTAGTGCGGGGCCATGTTGAGTGTGTGCGTTATTATTATTTATTATTATACCACAAAGTTGCGTTTCAATAATCATTCTCATTGGCAGGTGTAGCCCGTAAGAGTAAACTTGAGACCTGAGCGCCGTTGTGTACTACCTATTGCGCTCAGGTCTCAAATTAACTCTTGTGGGTAATAGTAAAAGTCTCGTTTAGAATGAATACTAAAAGAATGTTGAATGTTTAATCTCCGCTAATATAGCTCACAATAATTAATTTAATTTGAAGTTGTAGTGGTTTTTAAGTAGGTGAAAAAATGGGGCGCAAAAAAAAAAATATTCTCAAAGTGGGCAGTAGACAAAATAAGTTTGGGAATCCTTGATGTATAGCAATCAGATGTATACAGGTGAAGACGGTTCAATACTTCGTGTATTATTTAAGAGACGTTACGATAATGGAGATCAACATAAACGTAGTATAGTAAGAACTCCATATAAATGTAGCAGCGTGGCTTGTATGTGTGCACACCCGTCGCGCGCTGTGTACGGGCGCACACATTCGTACAATATCGCGGTGCACTCGAGTTGCACAGCGCGGGTTGCATATTACATTTATGTGTATCGTTTTATATATACAAACTCGAATTTGATTTCTACTTCATGATGACTGCCATATCCGTGATGCTGGTATAAAAATATCAATATTAAGTGCAGCATTTGGCAAAGGTATTTTAATACAGCACGAGAATACGGTGATGAATACTTTTTTCTTTAATTATGTTTTGCAACCCGTAGGTACAACTCAAATAATAACGTGACAACACTAAGCTGCTAGCGACGTGTAGGAATCGATGCACCGAATAAGCGAACGTTACACTAACAAGTCATGCGTCTGATGGTAAGCGCCACGTCTATACATAACAGGTCCCGTAGAATGGCTACGCATGATAGTCGCGACACGCGCGATAAAATTGGGATAAGCGCGCGCTATTGGCTGTCTCAATCAGATCTAATTTAGATAGCTAAAAGCGCGCGCTTACTTCAATTTTATCGCGCGCGTCGCGACTATCATGCATAGCCATGCTACCGGAGCAGTTGTAGCGTCACTTAGAGCTTTAAATCGCAAAGATCTTAGGGGCATTGCCGCTATGCCCGTCACCCTGAGATATACGTGTAGAGTTCTTTGCGAAAGAGTTCGTTCGGGGAAGTACTGCCACCTTACCAAGCAGTAATGTGAGCATTACCGTATTCTGGTTCTGTGGGGTAAGGGTGCTGGTGAAATTACAGGCACGTGGGACTTGTCAGTTTACATCTCACGGGGACAGGCGCAGTGGCAGTGATCTCAGGTCTTTGCGATTTCAATCTCTGAGTAGCACTGCAACTGTTATGAACAGGTGTGTAGTTTACCACCACACGCACGTCTTGTTCGTCCCGTTACTTGATATACATTTAAAAAATACGTTCAACGGCTGGGCATGGGTTTCCTCTTAAGAGATCGTTTTCCAAGGTTTGTGAACGTTCTTCCATGTGTAGGTTTTGTCATGGTGTTTTATTTTCAACGTTAGGGAGAGGTATTCCTGCCAAACGTTCAGAGATGTACTTAAAATAGAAATTAAAGATTAGAGTCACCGGAGGAGAAGCGGGTAAAACTCTTTTGCTATATCAAATGGTTAATGTATTTACTATTAAATAACGATCTTATAAAAGAATATACGATACACCTAAGGATATGGTGTAAAGAATGTGCTAATGTGTTACACGGTAGGATGTACTTTATCTGATCATATAAAATCCTGAAAACAGGCTAAAATAAAAAACTAAAACGAATTATTTAAGAACAAAATATCTAACTTTGTACATATTTTTTATATGGAGATATTTATCTTTAAGTACAACAGAGAACTTGCTAAATTATGGTTTTCAACTGAAGCCGTATAGTTATTAAATTCGCATTTATCCCAAAATTTACAAATTGCTTAGCGGATTAATGATACGACGCGGTCTCTGCCCCGTCAGCCGCCATCGGGCGCTTGTCGACGTCGGATCTGTGTCAAATTTTCTCCGCCTGTTAATTTATACCGACCGGACTGCGGAACGCGAGAGGCGACCCCCACATCTCATTTCCTAAAATCACATTGAAATACCTCACCTGAAATAAAAATAAAAAGACAAAAGGGCTCTAACCGAACTAACATAAATGATAAGATTCGAAAGCACTGAGTTGGCAACCGAATAAGCTGCCGCCGAAGTAACCCTCGGTGGTCAGCAAATTGCTCCACTACACGGCACCGATGCCGGAGCCCGCAAATTACAGGAATTTCCTTACCTTACTTTACTATAAACTTATCCCTAATAATGGTACATTCCCATTTACTCTTCACACTACAAAAAATAATCGTTAGCATGTTTTGGATCGAGGTGTGCCTCATTTGTGTGACAATCAAATTAATTAATTTCAATACATATAACTTTGGACTGATTACACTTCTTATAACTTAATTTTCTATAGTTCTCGTTTGTAATAATATTCACATTTTATAACAACATTTTTTATATAAAGCTCTTGTTGTTATAAATAATGAAACTATAGAATGTAAGTTTATATTAAACGGTAACGAGCGTTTAATTAAACTGTTAAATGAATGTGAAAAAAAGTTTATTTAAAATAAAATCATATTAAATGAGCATTAGGTTAAAAATATTTGTATGATACGTTACACACTTTGGATCGATATGAAATAATTCCATTGTTGTATTTGTAAACAGTATGACACAACAATAGTACACATACAGTATTTGCATAAGGATATTATGTCAAAATTAAATTTTTATTGAATTGATATTCAATTACTTTTTTGTGAAATTACTCCACTAGTTTGTTATAATTATTAATACAAA
>NW_020655976.1:0-5703 GCF_003589595.1 Hyposmocoma kahamanoa
TATTTTTTTTTACGTTTTCGAAATAGATAACTTACCCGCCGCCCCATCGCAGACATCTAGCCAGATCGTTGCCCGTTCCTAAAGGAATCACTCCAACAGCTGGTTGGGACTCCATCAACACTTTGTCTGAAATTAAAAGCTAAGTTGGTAAATAAACTAAAATAGTAACTTTAGTAAGCGAACGTAGAATAAAGCCTGTTCAAATTTAAATTCAAAAATGTGTATTTCAGATGAAAATCCACATAATGTCAATAAACAAAATTATCTAGTATTAGTATATTATTAATTTACAGGGACAATACAGCTGTACAATTATAAGACGGTATAGAGCTCAAATCATCTACGGAGGTGCCGGGAGTCCCACCAATCTGTGAACACACACAGGGTGCTGTTGGAATACACGCGGTGGCGTCCCAGCGCAGATGCACACCTTTGAAGCTAAGGCTCGGCAAACATTCCCGAAGCACTACATCTCCACCTATACCTACTGTCGCGTCCAGCCTCCATAAATGACCAGACCTGACAGGCCACAAAGACAGACTTACTAGACGAGCAGGAATTCGAAATTAGACCGACTTTCTTTTGGACAAGAGACGACGACTGACCTTCTTTTCTTTGACAAAGGACGACGAGGGCAGTCCTACTAAACCTCAGACGCGAACAGACAACTCCTCTTGATCGAATCGTACAGCCAGACCGTACACCTACCTACTGCCGCTATTCAGTAACTTGGTGAAACTACAAGCACCTGGAACTTGTTAACTTTCCCAAAGCGACGGATGCAGTGGCAGTTTCCTCTGATCTTTACGACTAAAGCTTTGAGTGACACTGCAACTGTTATAGATAGGCGTGTCGCTTACCACCAGGTGCACGACTTGTTCGTGTCGTCACTTACTACCATAATAAAAAAGTAAAAAAAAAACCGTGATATACCCAAATGGACTTCTTACCCATGGTCTCAAGCACCCATCCGACGGTGCCGTCTCCACCGCAGCAGATCACCCTGTAGTTTTTCACGTCTTTGAACATCTGAAGGCCTGAAAAAAGTACATAAAGATTGTCGAATATTATTATTTTGTGAATGTATTAATTTCTCTCCATAACACTAGTCTCCAATAAGAGTCTAGTTAATTAAAAATATGTTTATCTACACATATATCATAAACTCTCTATAATGTGTTCAAAAGCCGCAAAATTACGACCAGCATAAAGGTAAACTGTTTTGTTAGAACAAATTTCTTAGCTGTGAAAATGTTATTATTGCTTCATAATAACATCGAATTCGATGTTATTATTCTATTACATTCAAATATCGAACATCTCTGAAAAACAAAACTATTTGATTGGACCTCAATTCTAATATCAGTCGAGATGAAGTTTTATTCGAAAGGAAATGTCAATAGCAAACAATTTTGACAATTTCACACGTTGCTTGATATCGAACGATATGATAGTTGGGGCCGAGTCTAGTTTGTCTATGAATTAAAAATAAAAACTACGGTTGTGTGACAGGCGTGAGAAAAATTTTTATTTGCCGCCATTTCGCCAGTCGTAACATTCGGTTCCTGAACACATCACAGAGAGCTTATAATATGTGTGTAGATAAAGCAGTGTATGTAACTGTACGTAATTAGGCATTAAAACACTAGTGAGATGTTTTTATGATATATAATTTAAACAAAAACCCTCACTCATATTCTAATGCCTTTCATTATGTTACAGTCACATAAACTATTATTTGTAATTGGTTATTTCCTTGCAAACATTTTTAGCTAAATAGTAACATTCATACAATTAATTTTCAATTACAACGATACACAACACTCAGAAATATAATCTCAAAGTCGATAATGCGTAGCCAGTGATGGTTAAGAAGAATATCATACAGGATGTTAGTAAAAATTATACGAATATCCGCTCACGCGATACATGCAGCCGTAGACGCATACCACACCTAGAGGTGCCGGTGATGATTTTATACCGAGTTATAACAGGTAAAAGAACTAATATGAATTGCTATTTCGGTAACTACTCTAGCAAACCATAAAGTTTTTAATGCCCGGGTCTGTCATTTAAAAAAAATAAACAACTTCAAAAATACGTCACGACAATCTTGTGTGTTATTGTTTGGGCTGGTGATTTCGGTGTTTATTTATTGAAAACATACCGTAAGTAGCGTTTTTTAAGTTTACCCTGAATATAAATGTTTATAAACTATACTTTAAGGAGTAATATCATGGTAAACGTTAGAACCACTCAAACGGAATACTATCGTATTTATCCAAGTACACCAAAAATTTCATTAGTGCTTTTTAAGTGCAGGATTTGCGGTGTATTACTGCATTTTATTTGAGATGTTTTTGTTGTAGTATGGAGGGTATTTATTTAGCAATGCAGAATAATAATTTTTATTTATAAAAACTTGTATTTAAACTGAATGCTTTTCTAATTTGCGAAAAAAAATAGCCACCATTTTGCGGTAGGAGGAGCGCATCGCGTGAGCGGATAAAAAGCATTATTTTAGTAGCAGAAGAGCTAGCTACTATTGTTAAAGAGCTCGTCCAGTGAAGTAGTACCACCTTACCTACTTCTGCCTCCAAGCTACTGCTTGGTATTTCTAATGTGAGCATTGTTGCGTTCCGGTTTTAAAGAGTACGGGTGATAAAGGCGCTGGTGATTTTTTTGCTGGTGACAAGTCCCATGTGCCTATGATTTCACCAGCACCCTAACCCTTCCAAACCGGAACGCAGTAATGCTCACATGACTCTAGCTCTCCTGCTACTAAAATCTTCTTTTCTTCTTTTCCAATTACATGCATTTGGGAATATGGGACTTATCAATTTTAAGTCTCAGATCTCTAACTTGGTTTCGACGGATTATTACATTACGGTTAGTGCCTTTATTGATTTTATGGACCACATTTTTTGGTATCAGGGGTTTTTTTAATTAAAATTTAAGTTTGTTATTTTAAATAGACGGAACATACCTTGACTAGGTCCTCCCTTAGTAATATCATGAACCTGTCGTGGATTCAGAATGTACTGCAGCTTCCTCAACACTCGGGCCCCCTGTCGTCCCCCAGATTTGGGATTAATGAACACCAGTAGCGGACAAGTGCCTTCTGGTGGGGTTATTTGAAAGGAAATGGGAGGCGCTCGATGTTCTTTGCGAGGTTCTTCTTTCTTTTCTTCAGCGGCCGCTGCTGCTATGGACACAGGCATCGATATGGACACTGATATTGGGGCCTGGAAATTGAATTGAAATATTTTAACCAGAATCTTCTGAAGCAGTGGGAAAAAAGTATAGCTGGAGTGACTCTCATGGACAAATTCCGAAATAGTGTGATAAGAAAACTTTACGGCATCGAGGTAGATGTAGTGACAAAGAAAGAGAAAGAGATGCTTCGGAGGTTCGAACATGCAGAGGATAAATAAAAAAGATTGAAGAAATAAGGCGAGCATGAGCGGGCAAATTAGTAAAAGCCTAGTAAGGTGACCTTGCTATGACCAAATTAAGGACGTCTTTGAGTTCCTGATACGATAGGACTTTAAGTGCTTCCCATATCCGATCTACATAACTTCGTCTATGTCTTCCCTTGTTTCTCTTTTCTTCCACCTTCCATTCCATAATACTTCGATGAAAACTGTTCTGTCGTAATACCCAGACATCTTTCTTCTGCAGTTCTTTATAAAAATTCTGTGTTGTCTAGTCAATGATGTTTCATAGCGATATTTTTTGCTACCTGATCAGGCTGTGACCGATGTGGCAGTGACCTCTGTCGGTCCAAAACGAGAGGTCTTATGGCTGTTGGAGGAAGGATGTGTTTTGCATGTCGGCCGAGGTTGCAGGCGCCGCCAGCGCTGCCCACGCAGCGGTTGTGAAGCTGAGAAAGAGAAAAAGGCGTGTTGCAAAATATTGATGCACAAAATGGCGATGCAAACGCGATGCAGTGGTTATGCAGTAATCGTCTACCTTTGTGATGGCATCACTTGCACATGCGCGTTTGCATCAATGCAATCGCCTATGAATCGCAAGTGTAGTAGTGAAGTGTAGTGCTAAGTGCCGCCGTGTGTCCGCCGAGTATTGTAAAACACGCTACACACACACTATTTTTTGGCGCAAAACGTACACCATTTTGGTAAAAATCGGCGTGTATAATATATAATATATATAGAGTTCTTAGGTTTTCGCGATTGTTACACATAGGAAATGAAACTATTTTTCCGGATTTAAATCGCCGTGACTATGGGACCTGTAAAGGGCCCGAAACGTCGGATTGTTTGAAAAAACAAATATACGCGATTTAAATCCGGAAAAATAGTTTCATTGCCTATATATAATATACAATTATATTGAATAATATAAAATATATAATTATACTGAAAGAAAAAAAAAATATTAGTATTTTGTGTAATGTATATATTTAATATTCCATATATAATTAAGGGAAGAATGAAAACCCTGTCTTTACAAATGTTTTGGTTAAAAAGATTTTTTAATTTTTTATAGTTATTTTTGGGTGTGTAAAGTATCATATTAAATTTTTTTTACATAACGTTCGTTTAATTTCTGGCACACACCGGCCGCCGTCGAGACACGCTCGCTTCGCTCGCTTTGCTCTGTTAGGCTCAGTGACTCTACCATGAGATTTCAACGAGTTGTCGCTAGTGACCGCGTAAGATATTTGTATACATAATGTTACATAATCTTGTGACCGCCAATGGTCCTGCACAATTTGCCACACAAAATTGTGAAGCAATTTTCGCTGTCGCTAGCGACAACTGTCACTGTAAACTCGTGGTAGAGGCGCCGGTTAGTTATAATACTATAGTTATTACATTTTGTAGTAAAATAAAACAGAAATTTAAAGCGTATGTACGTATTGTGAGTCAAACATTCGACGTGTGGAGTAAATATGTATCATCGAGTATATGACCAGAAATAGAGAAGATATGTAATTTAATTTGAATGAAAACTATTCTGCCAAATCATTACGGTGACAACTGCATTCCGATTGGCCAGCTCGAATTCGAAACAATTGACGGGTGTCGTCAATTGTTTCACTTCAAATCGACCAGTGTAACTTGAGCTTTGCTATAATGCACGAAAATTGAAAAATTACATATTTAATTACAGATGGTTTGTGATTCCGTTTGTTTTGTAATTACATGTTTTGTTGTTTTTCCCTCATCGAATGAAATAGTCCACCATAGTTAGAGATATTACATTTATTACAATAAACACAGAATATTTTTGGAATATACGACGTACACACAGGTCAGTTGTTGGCGCTGTACTATTTCAGTTTTCTAATTTGTGATTTTATTGCAAACGACAGTTGATGTTTAAAAGTGATGAGTGGCCCACTTGCCTGATGATGAGTTGCCAGGAATGGATGGCCCTTATTTCGTCTCTATTTCTGGATTTATACTCGATGATATGTATTAAGACTTAATATTTTTTAATTTTATTTTCGCAAATAAATTCCGAAAAACTCAGAGGTGCGCGCCCGGATTCAAACCCACGATTTCTGCTTGAAAGGCGGTAGGACAAACAATTAAACCATCAAAGCTTTTTTACGAACGGTGTAAATAAGTTTTAAGTATTATGAAATAGAACTAAGTATGGTTGACGAAATATTATTTACAGCGATTGGTCTTATCCATTGACTTACAAATAAATGGACGACGGGTCTAATACAAA
>NW_020655976.1:5803-13832 GCF_003589595.1 Hyposmocoma kahamanoa
TTTAGCGCGGACCCGACGTCCATATAATTGTAAGTCAATGGTCTTATCACTTTATTTTTCGAGTACAATAGAACAAAAGAGTGAGCCGCCATCTTTAAAGGGCAAACAACTAGTTTAAATACTTTTACGCATTGGCACTTGCTTCTAAACTTGATAATCTTTAGGCGCAAATAACTTCTTGAATTAGTAAGAAAAGAATCAGTATTCGGTTTTTTATGGAGTACCTACCTACACACAGTTTAAAAAATAAATCACTTTCAGAAAAATCATTAGTGCGCCCATGACTCGTACGATGCCAAGATCATTAAATAAGTGTACACTTTAAGTAAAAGAAGTGTTAATGGTTTTATTAATGTATTGTAATAGTAAGAAATCACCCGGTCAAAGCGATAACATTCATCGACGCAAAAAATTTTTCCTCAACTGTACCTATAAATATTGACATACTTACAGTTACGTGGCACCATCGGCAGTGTAAACCAGTGATCCCGTTATATCCTTTGATCTTTTTCCGACACCGCGCGCATTTGCCGTGGCAGTTACCTACGCATAAACAATAATTTTTTCAAACGACTTGTTTTACACTGGCCCAAGCCTAGTGGCCGCCATTAAGGCTTCTAACAGATTGACTGCACGTTTTCAGTTAACGACCTCACGTCACTTCTTCTCATTGTATGGTCTGTAATTAGGAGAAAAAAGGCCCGAGAGTTTTATTTGGGGCATTATAGACAAGTTAGCCTGTGTGCAATCATACTATTTACGTGCAAGTGTGATGAAAAGAATGTATTCTTTTATTCAATTTCTTATGTTTGTTTTCAAGTGCCAAATATATTATATAAAGTCGGATATTTTGCATAACCTTGAAGAGAGATAGATAAACTAAAATAAGACATAGATTAATGTATCATAGATTTTATACCTTCGACCCAATGATGTGTTAGAGTTGCAGCCGCCCGACGCGACTTGGAGTACGTAGCTATGCACGACGCGGGCGCCCTCTGCACGCAGCGCTCGTGCACCGTGAATTTGCAGACTGCAATAGAAGACCATTAAGCATAGAATGGATAAACAGTTTTACATAAATCTAAGACGTAAGTTCTCCAAAGAGCGCTACTGATGCCGTTCTTGAGCTTGGAACTATAGTCTAGCCAAATTCGATGTAGAATAAATGTCTATTATATGAATTTAAGAGTTTTCATCTCTGACTCTTTCACAGTTACCACAATTCCAATATTTTCCCCCAAAATTCAACTAGATTATGGATAATACTAAATCTTGAATTCTCGTGTATAAAATATTATTCAACAGAAGTTTAAAATCACCTAATAATGACGTAAAAATGACCAGTAATTAATTATTTGTAAAACTGTATTATGCCTACTAATTTTTTGATTTGAAGGGAGGGATTGCAAACATTCGAGATCTGGTGGTAATTCAAGTTCAATAAGAATCAGAAATTGTACAATATCTAGTAAAAATGGAAATATATGCTGGATGGTATAATAAGTGGTAAATTAATATCATATAAAATCTTACAATTTTGTTTCTATTCATTTATTTTTTATTTTTTCATTACCTACCATCTAGCAGTAAATAATATTGGGATGCATACACTTACTTTATTTCCTAAATCATACTTATCAATAGGTATTGTGTAAAGTTTATAATAATTAGCTAGGTAAGTATTACTTCTACATAATCTGTTTACTTATTTAAATTCCAATTACGAGAGTAGGTCAAGGGCAAAGCAAACCTTAATAATGAGCATTGAAAAAAATGTTCTTTTCCTATGCCATCTTGGTTGCCTAGCAACATTTTGTTATTAAACATTCGACACCGAATGTGGCTAGAGCATTGACTTACAATTATATGGACGTCGGGTCCGCGCTAAAAAGTGTCCGAACTTATAGGGCGTTAAAATCGTATACAGAGCGTCATTCACGCTTTAGTCTTCGTTTGTTCGACGACAGCGAAGCAAGCGAAATTAGACAGTACTGCGATGACATTACAATTTAAATTCAACGTTTTAGCTTTTTCATATTCCTTTACATGTCACTACGCTTAAATAGGTTGACTTGGGACATTTTTTTCGTGGTTTTTGTATTAGACCCGTCGTCCATTTATTTGTAAGTCAATGGGCTAGAGTATCGCTTACTGTATGCAAGCGAGAGTGAAGCAGTAAGAACTTAATACTGAAGGTGTAAACTCAAACCCAAACTATCTTATCTTTATCACTTGAAATCGTCATATTGATTAAAGTCTAGAATACTCTACATACTACTCATTCGTAACGCAGATTCCGCTGAGAATAATGAATAAGAAACTCTAGGGGTTGCTCTTTGTAAATGTACATTTATCATTTACAATATTTATTTCAAACATGTAGATCGAGAGGTTTTTTGTCATCCAACTTAACTGCCTCCGTGGCCGAACGGTTACCGTGCCGTACTGCCATGCAGAGGTCATGTTCACGCATGAAGATTCATTTTTATAAACAGCGTCTAAATTTTATTACAAGGAGCAATTATTTTAATGGTTGATTTTGCTATTCTCCAATTCAAGGCGTTTTTCTCTCTCAATATGCTTTGAGTAGTGAGAACCGATTGTTATTATCTCCTGTGTCAAGTCTCGTATAGTGGCGAACTAGGAGATGAATCCGGGTTTGCGCACTTTCCGGTAACCGATTTCAATGAAACTTGATAATTATATGTACTTCCACGTACTTTTGAAGTCGGTTTTTTAATACTCTGTACTGAGATTATGTTCCTCGTATTAATGCTATGTTTGTCACTATTTTTCGTAAAAAATTACTATACTTCTAAATATTAATTACAATTTCATAAATGTACTGTGTTACATTAGTGTAAGAATGTAAATTTATCTCTCAAAGACACTCTGGGGCCCAGTTTATAAATTGCTGTAACCGCACGTTTCTGCAGGACAATGATTCTATTAATATCGGCGGCATTATTCCAAAGCAAAATGCCGTATGTCATTAAGTGTCAGTGTGGTGCGGTGCACGCTCGGATTCGGACGTGCTCCACTACACAATAAGAATTATAATAATTCGCGACCCGCGCGGCAATAGCCGCTGCACGTAATTGACTATGGGTTCTCAGCAACTCATAGCCAACGAACTGTTGGCGTTTATACAACACGCCATAGATACCATGGACGAAGTCAGCATCGTGCAGATCTGCAAGTCAAATTTCAAAGAAGAAGAGATTTGCAGTGGCAAGGCGCTGCTTTTCCGGACGTTTGGCAAAGCCGAGCAGATGCCGTCTCGTCGGAGAGATGGAGGAGTGAAGAGTCTCCAGGACATCATAACGTTGTTCAAGGAGACCGACCCAGACGACGTGCCTGCATTCGTGGCGAAGGAGCTGCATAAGCTGCCCCCTGTCACGTTCGACCACGTCGACGTCACCAGGCTGCTGAAGGACATCACGTCCCTAAAAGCAAGCCTTGCTGAAGTTCAGTGTAAGTTGGAGGTCTCAGACAACACCATCAGTGAGTTGCGTGCCCAAGTTGCATTACTTAGTAGTGCGGCTTCGGTAAGTAGGTCACCTGAGGCCTGCAACGTGAACACTTGTCGCGGGGCGCAAAATGCTTCTTTCAGCAGTTTTAAGTCGGCTGACATGCATGTGTCACCGACCTCTGGCGCTGTTGCCGCGCGCGTTTCCCCGCACCCCGCCCCGCCGGAGACGACCCCTTCACGTGATTACGCAGCTGTTGCCGCTGCCCGACCCAGTACTCCACAACCACAACCCAGGCAACCAATGAAGGGAAAACTGAAAAAGAAACTCGTATCTGGAGCTGCGTCGTCAGTACCACCGAGACGAGTTGATCAGTGCGACGAGGACGGCTTTCGGAAGGTGGAAAAGAAAAAGAAGAACATCAGCCGAAACCTTAGTGGCACCGCCCTGACTGGCCCGAATCATTTATTGCGTCCAGCGGTACCGACGACGTTGTTATACGTGTCGCGTCTTCATTACTCCACCAAGTCTGCGGATATTGTGGAGTACATGCGAGTGAAGGCCAATGCAAACCTGAGGGTCGAGCGGTTGGAGTCGCGCCACAACGTGAATTTTAATTCATTTGTGGTGCGAGTACCAACTCAACACCTGTCGACCTTCATGAGAGAAGACTTTTGGCCGAAGGGTGTCATATACCGGCGTTTCCGAGGACGGCTACCGGACACTCACGTTGCGTCACACGTCGAAGTACATACGTGTAAATAAATAGTGATATTATCATGTTATATTGTATTTATGATTAGTCCGTAAGGTATTTATTTAATATTTCTGTTATTGTTTTATTATATTATTGTTATATTATATGTATGTTAGTCTGTAAGGTATGTATCTATGGGTCCTAGTTGCCTGAAATAAATAAATAAATAAATAAAAAAAAATAAAAAATTAAACTGTGAAAGTAGGTGAAGTAAACCAATCCAACGGTTTCGATGCCTGAAAGTCAAAGTCAAAGTCTAATAATCATTTATGTTATTGGTAAAAGTTTTACACTTCAAAACGTCATTGTTTAAGCAACTGCTCGTTCACTACGCTGACCTTCCTGTGAAGAACGAATAAGAAACTCTAGGGATTGCTCTTTTCAAATAAACTTAAGTGCTATGGAATACACTTTGAATCATATTTGTGTGGAATCTAGACTCGTGTTATCTTTCCATACATCTTTATCTAACAAATACTCTTCAATTTTGTTGTATGACTTTTCAATTAAAATACTTTTAATGTAAGTTTCAAACTTAGGTAATGATAATCTTAATATATACTCCGGAATCTTATTGTAAAAACGTATACAGTTCCCTTTACAAGAATCGTTTACCTTAGTTAAACGAAATCGTGGTATCATGAGTTTGGACTTAATTCTAAGGTTAATATTACGGATATTTTCTTTCTTATTGAAATTATGTATATTTTTACGGACATACAAAATATTTAAGTAAATGTACTGTGATGTCATGATACCAGTCTCCTTAAACTTTTCTTTGAGAGAAACCCGAGAACCTAAACGGCACACAGAACGAATCGCTCGTTTTTGCAACACAAATATGGTTTGTATATCTGCAGAAAGTTTTCATATTTTTTTAATCGCGTACACTGCGCAAGATATATATCTAATTATTTACTATTGGAAATGTAACACAATTTAATTCGATTGTGTGTTGTCTAAAAGAACGCTGTAGTTGTCACAATTTAAGAGACCCAATTTGACAACTAAAGAAGACAATAAAATAGCTTGGAGTGCAATCAACGAAACATTCAACAAAACAATTAATAACTTATTGGATTTAAAAAAGTTCTTTAATTTTATTGAAGCATTATAAACATGATAGAACAAATTTCACGTATTATTTTGGAATGAATTTTGAAATGAAATGTAATTTTGAGTTAGTCCGAAACGTCGTAATAGTAGTTTATGTGAGCCGACAGTAGAGCTTCATAAAAACATCACACGAGTGTTTTAATGCCTAGTTATGTACAGTTACACACACTGCTTTGTATATAGGTACACATATTATAAGCTCTCTATGATGAGTTCAGGAATCGCATGTTACAACATGGCGTAAAATAAAAACTTTTCTCACGCATGTCACGCTTAGCCTATGGAAACCAAAGGACATGTTATATTGACATGTATTAATCAGACGTTATATGTATATGATGCATTTAGATGGTGAAAACATAAACATTTTATTGTCTTTGTTTAACTACTGCGTGCCGTCGTAAGCCGAAAGAGATAGCACTACATTGATTTATGTCAAACACGGGAATCGAAAATACGTGACGTCATCTTAAATGCCAGCTGTCCTCATTTTACCATTTTTGGAGTACCCTTTGACATCCGTATCCGGTTGTTAAAGGGAAGTACATCATATGTCAAAACCCATGTTTGGCCAAATGTTTTAGTGAATGATTCGCATGAATTGTAACGAAATCGACAAAAATATTGACAGTGAGAACAATTAAGTATTGATAAAAATGCGTCGCTGCAGCATTAAGGGGTGCGGCAGTAGAAAAAGCGGAAATCAACCGAATGTTACATTACACATTAATGTGTTATTTTTCTGCCTATAAATCATACAATAACCCAAATATCTCATGTAATTAGACCCATTTAAGTAGTTTATTCATAAGTCTTGCCGAATTTTGCTTTGGTTACTTTAGATTGCCTGTTTGTTAGTATATTTTTATGATTGCTGATAACAATTATTTTGAGATAGTGTTGTTTTGTAAGCAGACATATTCTGTATTTGATATTCTGTTATTGAAACAATGCAATACGAGGTTTTTATTATTTCATTATTATTATTTAAGTTTGCCTACAAATGAAAAAAGAAAGGAAGAATGGTTGGAAATGACTGCCGAACATAAACACTGGATCAAATACCATCTTCGTTTGTTCCTCCATTTTAAAGAGACAAATTTTAATAGATATAGTTTATTCCGTAGATAAGGCAGCTCCTTTCCTTTATTTTTTTCCATCCTCTAAGATGTCACGCAACTGTAGTTTTTTTTAATTCATAGACAAACTAGAGTCGGCCTCAACTATCATATCGATCGATATCAAGTAACGTGTGAGATTTGTTAAAATTGTTTGCTATTGACATTTCATTTCGAATAAAACTTCATCTCGATTGATATTAGAATTGAGGTCGAATCAAATTGTTTTGTTTTTCAGAGATGTACGGAATTTCAATGTAATAATAAAATCGAATTTGATGTTATTACTAAGTAATAATAGGGGTTAAAGTATGAAATTGCCGATTTGTACTGAAAATCTAAATTGTTTATTTTTTAAATTTTTAACAAATTTATTTAATCAAAATAGTTGCCATTATTATCTATACATTGCTGCCATCTAATGGGAAGGTTATTAATGCCTTTGCGATAGAACTCCGACGATCTAGACTGCACAAACTGTGTGAAAGCATTTTGTACTGCCTCCTGGGAAGAAAACTTCTTGTCACGTAGATAATTGTCCAAATCACGAAAAAAATGGTAGTCCGTTGGAGCAAGGTCTGGTGAATACAGAGGATGACGAATGGTTTCTAACTGCAGTTCCTGAAGGGTCAAAATGGTTTCTCGTGCTGTGTGAGGTCTCGCGTTGTCGTGGAGCAATAATGGTGAAGATCGATTCATGAGTCGGGGCTGTTTTACTGCTAGTTTTGTCAACATGGTTCGGAGTTCGGCAAAATAGACATCTGCCGTTATTGTTTGACCAGATCGGAGAAAACTATAGTGAATAACACCATGCTGAGACCACCAAACAGTTACCATTACCTTTTTATTGGTAAGTTTTGCTTTAGGACACTGTTGTGGCATTTGACCTGGGGTCATCCATTGCATTTTTCTTTTCCGGTTATCATAAAGAATCCACTTTTCATCACATGTTACAATTCGATCCAATATTCCTTCATTTCTGTACCGGTTCAACAAGGCAACACAAGTTTCTACACGCGTTTCTTTCTGCAGATCAGTCAAATCATGAGGCACCCATTTTTCGCATTTTTTTATTTTATTGATTTGACGCAAGTGAGTCAATATTGTGGGTAAGGTAACGTTAAACCATGCCGCTAATTCCTGGGTAGTTTGACTAGGATCGGCTTCCACTATCTCTCTTAATTCATCGTTATTCACCTGTGTGGGCGGTCTTCCTCGTGGCTCGTTCTTTAAGTCGAAATTTCCATCACGAAAGCGTTTAAACCAAAATCGCACGGTGCGTTCATTAGTAGACCCCTCTCCAAACGCAGCATTGATATTGCGGGCTGTTTCTGCCGCGTTAGTTCCGCGTCGGAACTCGTATTCAAAAATCACTCGAATTTTCGCAGTATCCATCTTTCTTGTCTAAATTGAATAACAAAAACAATTGAAAGTCGATATTCAAATGTTTCAAATTAAAAAAAAAAAAATCACAGAAACCATTTGAAAAAAGTTTCATTCGAAAACCTCAAACCATGAAGATTCTATGAAAATTCAAAGAACCTATTGCAATAAAACGGCAATTT
>NW_020655977.1:0-16545 GCF_003589595.1 Hyposmocoma kahamanoa
CATCAATTTCTTCTCGGATCTCCGGGTCACTTCCATACTGCGAAACGGGGATGTCAATATAATTTATAAAGACTTTCATGTCCACCGTGAATGCTATATATACAATCACCAGTTTGGGGATCAGGAAAATCCCCAAGAGCAATGCATACTGAAAGGAAATCATATTGTTATGTCGTCTGGAAATGTTGATTTTTGTAATTATATCGTTCGAATTAAATTTTTTCCTGTACTAATACGGTTCATTTTGCTTAGTTCCAGTGGCAGGGACACTGGCATTATATCAGAATTTATTTCTTTACAAACGAACATAAAGCCACTTGAAAAATTTATATCGTATAGTATACGTGTTCTATTTCGTTCAGTTGATATATCATCCGTATATATGTAAAGTACCTATTGGAAACTGCGGTTTTCTTGTAAGATTTCGAGGTAAGTTTGTGTTTTTTTTCTATCGTGAAAACTTTTAGAAATCGTGTTTTCACACTGTATAGTAATCAGTGTATATTTTCAAATTTACTATACACCTCATGGAAGAATGGCATACCTAAGTGGAATTACGTCAAACATGTTTATTGCTCCATTAGATATAGAAAAACATAACCCACATTCTCTCCAATTGGAGATTAGAAACAGAAAAATATAACCCACATCCTCACCGAACTTCAAAAAGCTTTTGCACGCAGATTTCTAATCAGGTTTTTGAAATTCGAACTTGACGTTCGACTGTGGGTGCATCTCACTTTTTCTTTCGATGAAAATAAAAACCTAATGCATCGGGTATGTATACTCGATGACCTAATGACACGTTCAAATACGCGACTTGTCGTACATTATTTATGTAATAGAAATCCGCTGGTAGGTATAGTTTAGTGTTATAATTGTTGACATTAAATTGACAACGATAACTCGTTTTGTTTATTAAAACTGATTTGTTATAGTTCAACTGTTTTTCTTTCATCTACCATTTTCCTCGCTATCGTGAGGCGAAAAATTGTAGGTATGTTGCAACCGGCAAAGTTGTTTTGCGTCTCGTGCTTTGAAACCCTCGCTACACTCAGGATCCTATTTTCAGTCTTAAGATCCAGGTAGGTTTTAATAAAATAAAAAAAACTTTGAGATCAGTCGATCCGGTGGGGAGCTACTATGCCACAGACAGATAGATACGCAGAAAAAGTTTTAAAGTTATAACTCCCCTGTGTTTGGGTTGTGCAAAAAAAACCTATAAAGAAATATTTTAGGTGTATATTTATCTTTTACGACCATAGAGCTATTGAAAAAGAGAAATAAACACATAATTACAACATTTTTTTTAATGTTACAAGAGCCAAAAATCTGGATTTAAAATAACAGTGAATTTGAGGCAAACGAAAATTACTTGTCTTCGTCAATATTTTATTATTGCACTGGGTTTCCATTGTCAATGTGTCGAAAGTAAGGAAATACCAAATAAAAACTCACCCCGTTGACCATGCCACCACTTTTCTTCCAGATTCCACAAAATCCAAATAACGCCACCACGAGCATCGTCACGCCGGTAACAACAGTCATAAGCGATGGCACGGCGAATCGTCTACCCTTGTCGTTTTCATAGAAAAATGTCAAACTGTGGTAAAAGTTGTAGGTTGACATGCCAATAACGATCTTTAAGATGCTGAGGAACTAAAAAATCAAGAACGCAGTCAAACATAAATATTATGGTGTGCATCTGTTTTCGTCATTCTGGTTTGTTTATTATTTAATTATTCTTTGGTTGTACTTTAGTCTAATTTTATGCGTCTGTATTTATTTTATGTTTATCGAACTGCCTCCGTGGCCGAACGTCTACCATGCCGGACTGCCACGCAGAGGTTCCAGGTTCGATTCCCGGGCCGGGAGAAATAGTTGTATGGCCTACAATTATTTCTCTCGTGAGTTTGGGTGTAATTTGTGGTTGTCTATGTGTGGGTCCATGGCACCCGCGACACAGGGTTTCCCTAGTGCGGGGCTATGTTGAGTGTATGCGTCATTTATTTATTATCATTTATGCGTAATTGGCCACACGTTGCCAAAAACATCCCATCCAATATTGTGTGATCTTCTGTTTTCGTTTTTTCTTCAGAGAGCATTCCGTTGTACTTATATTTCGAGATTTCTATTCTCAGTATAACCAACGTAGGAAAGATAGGTAGGGGAAAGGTGTACTAGATGATCCTTGCAGGTAAGACAATCCCTTTCAATTGTAGCGAAAATAGTAACGTCATCTAGATATTTTCTTCAGTAAAATGTAGACATCAATGTCTATCATTCAATTCGTAATAGCGATGTGAGTGACGAGTTCATTTTTGTGGAAAAGAGCAAAAATTGTGTGAGTTTAGTCTAAGGTAAAGTTGATTAAAAGCTTAGGCAACTTTCATTCTAAGCAACCAATTGCTAAGATTTTTGTGATGGTGGCTTTGTATAATGCTCTATTTACTTTTTTAATGGTATGGTAACAGTAGACAGTGTACAGGTTATTTTGCCGAACAAGAAATAAAAATAAATAAATTGGGGCAAGATGATTATAGTTTTGGTGTACGAGATGATCCGTGGGGATCATTTTGTACTGTATATATTGTTAATGTACTATTTTTAATTTGTATGTTTTTCTGAGTAGAAATCTCTTAATTATATAGTTTGCAATACGAATATACGAAGAAACGAAATAGTAGAAGACTGGATTTCGTTTACATGATCGATCTCAATTAATAACAAATATAAATGCTTTTTCTTGTTTTAGACCAGGCCCCGTAATTATAAAAGAAAAACGAATCGTGGTGAGCGGTCGGAAGACTATGATCTAAAGAACTAGAGGCGTAAAAAGTAGGATGCCACATAGATTGGCAAGTAAATAGTTCGCAGTAGGTACGCGTTATGTCATTAAAAAGACGGGCTAAAGGTAATAATAAAGGGTCTGTTGGTTCAAAGAAATATTTAGGTGAAAAAAAAACTGTTTTCATCAGATGTGTTAAACAGGAAATCGAGCTTGTCAAGTACATTAAAGATATGGAGACGAGGATGTATGGGCTATTGAAACAGGATGTTTTGTCAATGTCAAAAACAATATCGCCCACCCTTAGGTACCTGTAAGATATTAATTAATTAGGATTATTTGTTCTCGAAGTTCCGTAACTATTGTTTCATATACCTAGATTACATAAGTGAAGACTTTGTTAAGTCTAAAAAGTTGTTGTTTTCATTTGTTTCTACCAAAATCTAAAAATTGTCCTAAATAGGGGCAAGATGATCCCCTGGATCGTCTTGCCCATACCCTGAGGATCATCTTGGACACCCCGGTGTCCAAGACGATCCTTTAGTAGGGTTTTAAAAATATTCAAATATAATAATGAAAGATCAAAAAATAAAACGTTTTTAGGAAGACAACAAGTAAATAGATACATTTTCTATAATTCAACGCTTTTACACCTGCTTTAAGCTAAATATCTTTTAAACTTCTAATAATCTGCACGAATGCTATGAAGAGTGTCCCCATAAGAATATATAGCTATTTTATTTATTTTAATAAATTGGTTATGTATATAATATTTTACGTTAGCAATTACTGTTGGTAACTAATTTTCAAACTGTTTGTATTTTTCGAACTAGTTCGATACAATGATTATATAAAAATCCAGAATCCAAGCTCTATTTTACGAGTTATAAATACGAAGAAATATATCCTTGTGGTACCTCATATATTTTTTTTAAATTTATAGTCAATAACTTTTTCCTAAATTTCTGTACATCACGACAACAAATTAATGAATTCCTTTTGTTTTTTGGTAGCTTAACAAAGGATGGTAATGACAGCCGACAGCCGACTAGCACAGCTCTATGTGCTAATAGTTAAAATTAAATGCATTCATAAAAACCATTGAGTTACAAATAAATGGACGACGGGTCTAATACAAAAACCACGGAAAAATGTCCCAAGTCAACCTATTTAAACGTAGTGACATGTAAAGGAATATGAAAAAGCTAAAACGTTGAATTTAAATTGTAATGTCATCGCAATACTGTCTAATTTTCCTTGCTTCGCTGTCAGTCGAACAAACGAAGACTAAAGCGTGAATGACGCTCTGTATACGATTTTAACGCCCTATAAGTTCGGACACTTTTTAGCGCGGACTTCCATATAATTGTAAGTCAATGATAAAAGCTTACATTTTATTATTGGCAAATTATAAACAACCATAATGTATATCTGTGTGTCTATTTGTATGTAAAAATATATACAAACATAATTAGGATAATTGTATTAATGATCACAAATAACCTTATCGAAAAACAAATTACTCGTGTTAATATTTTGGTTTCGCATACAAACTGTTAGAAGAACCATGCCCGAACGAACTTATTTTTATATGTAAACTATGACCAACTCTCTTCAATTTATAAAAACAATATATAATTAACATGTTGATAGAATGAATAACGTCAGGTTTTCAGTTGTGTTACTGCTATTACTTCATCATGTCGTACCACTTTTTTGTTATTTTTTTTTTATATTAAGGTACGGGACGAACAAGTGCACGACTTGTGCCTGATGGTACGCTACACGCCTGTCCATAACAATTGCAGTGCCACTCAGAGATTTAAATCGCAAAGGTCTGAGGGGCACTGCCACTGCGTCAGACACCCTGAAACATAAGTTGATAAGTCCCATGTGCCTGTAATTACACCTGGTGCCAATATGTCGTAAGTTACCAAAACCCAGATGCGTTAGGTATGACAAGGAGGCAGATGTGCTATCAATTTGTAACCATTTGCCATGACATTGATTGGATACGTTATCACTAGCGCATTGCGTAAGTATACTTTTTCTAACAAATATTATTTAAATTATACGTTTGGAAAAAGTGCATTTTTGACGTGACAGTTTGAAAGAAAATATTTTACTTTTTATTTCAATCAGTGTCTCATTTTATAATTCCTAGGCTAAATGTCTTCTAATTCAAATCTATTAACAGTTTTATTTTACGAAAAAACATTTACTTACAATAAACATCCCTGTTACGGCTAACAATAGAACCCTTAGGGATTTCATACAAGTCTCTGGTTTTGCCTTATTGGATTCCACCTGTGTGGGCTCGGGTTCATCTGGTTTGATAATTGCGCTCATTTTCAACTTTGTTGTTTATTATCACAAACACAAGTATTCAATTTACAAATTTAGTTATCAGTTGATAAGTCTGATAAACTTTTGTTCCCGATAGACGTCTAATTCCTATTGAATGTCATAAGATACTAAAGCCGCGTGGGTAAACCCGCTAAAACCCCTATTCGCTTATGATCTTACTGTGTTTCAACTTCTGACGCTAATTGATTTTAGGTATTCTATGTGCTCCGTGTATATTTGCGTGTGGAATACGTTTTTACAGCCTTATGTAACCCCAAGCGACACAACCTCCATATCTGACAGCTAAAGCGAACAGGGGGGAACCGTGGCGGCTCTGTCTGGTACGGGCGGACCGCGTGCGAATTTAGATAATTTCCTTTGTTTTATTAAAATAAATACACATTTTGAAAATATACGGAGTACCAATACGTTACCACTGCGCGCGTGCATAGTCAAGTAACGGCTTTACTTGTTGTTTGTTTAAAAGTTAGAGTTTAATTTTTCTTACTTTTATTACTTATATATAATAATAATATAACCGCTACATAACTATAACGTAGCGTCGATTTCTGCCTTAAATTGGCCGCCTCTTTATTTTCACGATTACAAAAGAATTTTCGTAAATGTAGTAGCTACTTGATACTAGAGGCGCCAAAGTCGCGCCACTGCAGCGTTTTTGCAAAGGTCTAATTTGAAAGTCTTCATTGTAAGCATTATGGGAAATTAAACATTTTTTTCGAATCTAAATCAGTTATATTTGTTTCTTTTTTTCAAACCAACTAACGTTTCAGGCCCTTTACAGGCCCCATTATCACGCCTGACTGAGATAGTAGAGCCGTCAACCAATTATATCTATTATTATGCTAACCACTCTATTCTGAATTATAGTTACAAAAGTTAATAATTGAAATACCTTATTTTTAATTTACCAAAGAATATTCTCATTGGAAAGTTCTTAAGTAACAATTATAGGCGATTTGGATTCGAAAAAATAGTTTCATTTCCAATGTGTAACAATGTGTAAGTAGATATGTAGAACTTTGTTATCTTCGAAAGCATTATTTTTAGTTTAATAAAAAGTAAGACTACGTTTCTGTACATACATACAATTAAAATACATAATTATTCATGCATTTATCCTTAAATAAATTCACGTAGTCTTATATCTATATATATAGTATATCTGTCATATCAGCTATTTTTATTAATTATATTGATAATTCGTTTGAATTCTAGAAAACTCTATGTAGGTATTAAGCATTAAAATAAAAGAGAAATAAAGCAGTAGAAAAATATTTGTTCTTTATTTGGCGGAAGGTTACATAAAGTAGCTTATAGATAGATGTAAAGGCTGACAAGTAACTTTTTTACCATGACCTATACGCAAAGTATGTATTTGACATGAATTCTGATGAAGAAATTTTTTTTTTTTAAATGAAACTATTTTTCCAATTTATACGACGTATATTTGTTTTTCAAACGAACCCAAAAGAGCAAAAAGGTGTGTTTAAAAAACAAATATACGCGATTGATCCGGAAAAATAGTTTCATTTCCAATTCGGTATTTCTTTTTAGATTCCACAACATAGCCAGGACTAAAACGAGTGTCAAAATTCAACTTTCCAGGCACGAGTAGTGAATCTTTAAAACCTATTTTGTTCATATTACTTAGTTATTTAGTTTAATTTTATTCTACTGCGCCAATCTTGTAATTTCTTTCTGTTGTAAAGAAATAAATGCCTGTTTTATTTTATTTTATTAAGTCCTTCAATAAAATGTTGATAATAAAATTTAAGCGACACTCGAGTCAGGTTGGTCGATGTACACAGCTTCTTTTTTCCTTTCTTCCTGCCGCGCCAGAATCATCTGCTCCTTTATCTTCCATTCCATGAGTGCCCTTTCGCTTTTCACCTTACGGATACAATGAGCTAGGAGCAGTGAGAAGATTAGGCTTAGGAACTGGAAAATTAAAATATCATTAAAGTTTTTTGGACAAATATGTCGTGTCTGGTTGTAAACACACCTGTCCATAACAGTTGCAGTGCCACTAAATCACAATTGAAACTTAAGTTGACAAGTCCCATGTGTTCGCAATTTCACCAGCACCCCTAAGATCTTAAGTCACACTGAAAGAGCAGAGGCTTGCAGCCGTCGGAGAAGCTAGCACGATGCCTCTTTGAACTAGTCGCTATATCTCACGCGGCCTCGCTGTTGCTCGCGGTGCCGAACTATACATTTTATCACTTCAAAACAATTTCTTCTTTAGAAGATAAGATTCAGAATGCTAAAGTATTACTACTTTGCACCTAAAGTGTTCCTACGGCGGCCGCTCTTTCAGTGTGACTTGACCCTAACCCTTCAAAACAACGGGGAGGGTTGTGATCCTTTTTCGACGGGTAGGTTTCGTCACGACGTTTTCCTTCACCGAATAGCTCATGGTGAATTTCAAATTAAATTTCGCACATAAATTCCGAGAAACTCAGAGGTGCGAGCTCGCTAATACGAACACACGACCGTCTGCTTGAGTAAGTGAATAATAATTGATTTCAATTCTGTGTTTTAAATAAAAGCAGTGTTAACATTAATTGTAATAAGTGAAGAAAATTTCTAAAAAACATACCAGAATGAACATTACAGACACTCCCAGTACACCGATTACGGCAGAATTTTGTACGAAAGCTCTAGCCAGTGATTCGGCACAACCAGTGGTCCTTATCCTGAGACATGTTGGGCCGTCAGGTACCGAACAGCAGGTCATTGGGAGCTCGATCAAGTCATGGCCATAGTGGAAAGTATCGTTGTCTGGGAATTTTACACCATAGTAATCCGTAAAGTTCTTACTGCCACAGCAGTTGAGCTGAAAGTTCATCATAATGCCATTTTTATGGAATTTGCACTCTATTATTAGGGGAAAGGTGTACGAGATGATCCTTGCAGGTAAGATGATCCTTTTCAATTGTAGCGAAACCATAAACGTCACCTAGATATTTTCTTCGGTGAAATGTAGACCTCAATGTCCTCCCCTGCCCTCTCGTCAGTCAATTCGTAATGGCAATGTGAGTCACGAGTTCATTATTGTGGGAAAAAAAATTGTGTGAGTTTGATCTAAGGTAAAGTTGATTAAAAGTTCACATTCAGTCATCGGCATTCTAACTGAGCGGACGTATCGCTGTTTTGGTAGTTTTGAGTTTTTGATTTTTGTTTCGTCATTGTCGTTGATTGTGGATTTCTGCCTCCGTAATCGGTGGCTCCTGCTCTTGCTTGGGCTGTTTGCTATTGAGTGCCGCGGCCATATTTGTTTTGATCGGACTTCTCGCTCAAGATAATCCTCGAAACTCGGTGCCTCCTGTATCATCTTGCTGGATTCTCCATAAGCGACTGCGGCCATCTTGATAAAGATCGGACCTCTCTATCATCGCTGTACGGGGGGGGAGGCGCGCGGAAGGAAATTGTGAGTTTTTTGGCCTGTATTAATTGCGTCGTTCAACTTACCAGTGAAAGAGGAGACCGAAAAACAAATTTGAGAAATACTTTCCGGGTGGGTGAGATTCGATCCGGCGTCACCTGCGCCAAAGGCAGAGCATGTAACCGCGGAGCTGTCAGGCGATTGTAGCTGCGCTGCGAAATAACGAAGCGCATTCCTAATTAGCAGACGTAGCACGTCTACGTGTATACAGGCTACAGCTACGACACCATCAAGAGCTACGCCCACATTTGATGCATATGAATTAATGACTTTTGCTCTCACGTGAAGTAATAACGAAAATGTCTGCTGCTAAAATATCATGGGGCTGTTGTAGTGAGTTAACAGACGAGGAAGACTATCTACTGTGCGTGGGTTGCAAGTTGGCATTTCACTTTAGCTGTGTAAAGATTAATCCTGTTAATAGGAAAACAAATTGGAAGTGTTTGCAATGTTCCGGTCGCAAATACAGAAAGGATGACACACCTGTAAGAAATACTAGTGAACTGAATCTATCGTCTCCTACTGAATTTATTACTAAACGATCTGCCAAGAGATCAGCTTTCAACTCCCCACCTACCCCAGACCTCGCCTCATCCCTAACAAGGGATGATGTATGTGATGTGGTCAATGGAGTGTTTGAAACGAAAATGAAGGACCTGGTCTCCCAATTGAGTACTTCAGTAACCAACACGTTTAGGGATGAGTTAAAGTATATAAAAAATGAGATTTCGGAGATCAAAGAATCAATGCAGTTCATAAATAACCGATATGAAGAGTTTATGGTTGAACATAAGTCTGCAGTTGAGGAAATGAATAGTCTGCGTGCAAGTAATACTAATATGGGTATCCAAATTACCAATTTAAACAACCGAATTGCACAATTGGAACAGCAGGCGAGGGCTAATAACGTTGAGATCCAATGTGTCCCTGAAACTAAAGACGAGAATCCTGAAGGAACTGTAATGAATTTAGTAAAATTCTTAAAATGCAATATTACCCAAGAAAACATAATTAAATGCACCCGTATTGCGAAGTTAGATCGCTCTAGTCCGCGCCCACGTTCTATAGTGGTTCAATTGAGCTCTCCAAAACTTCGGGACGTTTTACTAGCTGCATCTGTAAAGTATAACAAAAATAATCCCAGCGATAGGCTCAATTCTACGCATATCGGATTCTCGAAGAATAAAACACCGGTGTTTGTATGTGAGCACCTTTCGCCAGCAAATAAGGCTCTTCACGCAGCAGTCAGGAAGCGTGCTAAGGAGCAGAGCTTCAAGTACGTTTGGATTCGTAACGGTAGAGTGTTCGTGCGCAAAGACGATGATGCCGACTATAAACTTATAGCTGATATGAACTCCTTAGATAAAATCAAATAGTAGTTCAAATTACGTACCTACCTGTATACAGTTTTACAGATCCTTTGCATGTTTTTTTTCCTTTTTAAAATTCATAATGTTCAAAATATATTATCAAAATGTTAGAGGATTGCGCACTAAAACAAACAACTTTTATACAAATGTTCAGTGTAGTGCTTTTGATATAATGGTTTTAACTGAAACCTGGCTCAATGTTGGTGTACTAGACGAGGAATTGTTCGATACTAGATACGCTGTTTACAGGAGAGATAGAGGGGTTTCTGCTTACTCAAACAAAAAAGATGGTGGGGGCGTGCTTATTGCTGTCCTTAAAAAACACAATTCTTCTAGAGTTGCATTCTGGGAAAGCAATTGTGAGGATCTGTGGGTTACGATTGATATAAACATTTCTGACGCTATTAAACAAATTGCACTATGCGCAGTATATTTGCCACCTCCTGTAAACAGAGTTATATTAGATAATTTTCTTGAGAATTGTTATCGCGTTATTAATCGGCGTAATGTTGAATCACTGTATTGTTTGCTCGGTGACTTTAATCTTGGTTGCCTGAATTGGAGCCTGGTCGGTGACTCCGCATATGTTGTACCTCGGAATGCTCAACCATTGGTAGAATTTTGTTCTGAGTGCGGTCTGGAACAGTGTAACTTTGTGGTAAATGAGAGCAACAAAATATTAGACTTGGTACTTACCAATGCAACCAGTTGTCGCGTTGTTGGCAGCCCTGCTTGCCTAAGCAAATTAGACCCTTACCATCCACCGATTGAAATAGACCTAACACCACACGCTGGCTGTGAGACGTTGAAAGACAATCCTACTCAACTTCGATATAACTATTATAAAGCAGACTATAACTCTATCAAAACAGATCTAAGTAATATTGACTGGAGCAAAAAGTTCAGTGACAGTAATTGTGTTGATGTGATGGTAGATATCTTCTACTCTGAGTTAAACTTAATTATTAAAAAATTCGTACCCTTGCACGCACCTAAGAATCGCAAGTACCCGCCGTGGTTTTCACATAATTTGATCAAGCGTCTAAAGGAAAGGAATAGATTACGACTAAAATTTCGAAAATACAATAATCCTTTGGACGAACTCAGCCTAAAGTTGCTAAGTAAAAGATGCGAGAAATTGGCTCTATCGTGTTACAACTCTTATACTAATAAAATTGAATGTAATATTAAAGAAAATCCCAAATCGTTCTGGACGCATATAAAAAATAAGAGGAATGGAAAGAGTTCTTACCCAACGTCAATGTTGGATGAAGATTCAAACAAAAATGTCTCGAACGGAGAGGAAATTTGTAACTTGTTCGCATCCTTTTTCGCATCAGTGCACTCGGTGAATTTACCAAATGTTGACAATACACTTGAATCGACTGCATGGACCCAGATTGTTTTTAATAACGATTCACTCGCTGTGTTAGAAGTAGAAAGAACTTCACTTCTAAAATATTTAAACTCCTTAGACTCCAGTAAAGGAGCGGGGCCTGACGACATACCCCCTTTTTTCATAAAAAAAATGTGCTTCTCTTTTAGTAATTCCACTATTGATTATTTACAACAAATCCCTAAAATCCGGTATCTTTCCAACACAGTGGAAAGTTGCTAGGGTTGTTCCCATTTTCAAAGGTAACAATGACAAAATGGTTAGTGATTATAGACCGATTTCTATTCTGAGTACGTTTGCAAAAATCTTCGAAGCTTTGGTCGTGCCCATTCTTCAAAATTTCTTGAAAAAACATTCTACCGATCATCAACATGGCTTCTTGCGGTCAAGATCAACCACAACTAATCTGGTGACATTTGTAGAGAAACTGTTAGCGTCCGTAGATGTGGGTAAACAAGTTGACGTAATCTACACGGATTTCAGTAAGGCTTTCGATAGAGTTCCACAGAAATTACTGATTGACAAACTGTCCGCGTGTGGTGTCACTGGACCCATGCTTAGATGGTGCTGGTCATACTTATGTGATCGTTCTTTCTGTGTGGTGTTGAATGGGTTCAAGTCTAACTATTTCAAAATTACGTCCGGAGTACCTCAGGGTTCGCATTTAGGTCCAATATTTTTTAACATATTTATTAACGACATTCCTGCGATATTAAGTAACTCAACACCCTATTTATTCGCTGATGACCTCAAGATTCTTAAAGAAATCAATGGTACTGCCGATTCGGAGGCCCTTCAGATGGATATTGATAAAATTCATTGCTGGTGTAGAGCAAATGGCATGGAACTTAATGCAAGTAAGTGTTTCCAAATAACCTATACACGTAACCTCAACCAAGTAGACTACCAATACCACGTGGATAGTACTTGTTTGCAAAGAGTGGGCACAATCAAGGACTTGGGTATTATATTAGACTCCAAACTTACTTTTGTACCTCAAATTGATAAGGCTATACTTAGGGCAACTAAAACTCTTGGTTTTGTACTCCGCAACAGCAGAAATTTCAAGAATCCTATTACAAAAATAATATTATATAATAGTTTTGTTCGTAGCACCTTGGAGTATGGATCTATAGTGTGGCGTCCGCATTATGCAACCCACACACTTAGGCTAGAGAGGGTACAGAAACGCTTCATTAATAATTTGACTTTCAAGGCCGGTGCTTCTAAAAGATTACGCTCTTATAAAATGAGATTAAAAAAATTTAAAATGATTTCACTCGAAAAGCGCAGGGATCTATTGGACCTAGCCTTCCTTCACAAAATATTCAACCACAGGATTGACTGCCCACAACTCACAACAATGTTTAAATTTAGCGTTCCTCATCGATACCCTCGTAAAAAGATCACTGCTCTTTTGTCACCACCACACAGGAGAACTAAATTGGGTTTCAATTCACCGGTCTGTCGTCTGTCCAGACTGCACAACGAATATAGTGCAAAAGTCGATATTTTCTCGGACTCGATGGCCGTCCTTCGTAAGGCAATCCTAGGCACGTAAATGTACTGTATTTTTAAAACTAATTGTTAAAACAAATTTCACTACACATTAACTTCTTAATTTTCATTTTAACTTTATATGTAGTATATTCTTTTCACCTGGTATTGATATAATGTAATATTAAGACTATCCTGCTCAATTTAATGCAAGCTGTGTTTCATCTTTAATTAGTTGTGCATCTAGTTTAAATACTCTTACCAATGTAAAATGTAAATGTATCGATGTAACAATTGTTGATGAACCTAAATAAATAAATAAATAAATAAATAAAAGCTTAAAAAGATTAAAAGCTTAGGCAACTTCCATTCTAAGCAAACAATTGCTAAGATTTTTGTGTTGGTGGTTTTGTATAATACTCTATTTACTTTTTTAATGCCGTGGTAACAGTAAACAGCATATAGGTTATTTTGCTGAACAAAAAATAAAAATAAGTAAATTGGGGCAAGATGATTATGGTTTTGGTGTACGAGATGATCCATGTGGATAATCTTGTACTGTATATATTATTAACGGACTATTTTTAATTTGTATGTTTTTCTGAGTACTGAAACCAATAATTAAAAAGCTTGCAATACGAATAAAATAGTAGAAGACTGGATTTCATTTACATGATCGATCTCGATTAATAACAAATATAAATGCTTTTTCTTGTTTTAAACCACGCAGCGTAATTGTAAAAGAAAAACCATTCGTGGTGGGTGGTCGGAGGACGCCACATAGATCGGCAAGTAAATAGTTCGCAGTAGGTACGCGTTATGTCATTAAAAAGACGGGCTAAAGGTAAAAATAAAGGGTCTGTCGGTTCAATGAAATATTTAGGTGAAAAAAAAACTGTTTTCATCAGATGTGTTAAACAGGAAATCGAGTTCGTCAAGTACATTAAAGATATGGAGACAAGGATGGATATCAACTTGCCATAAAAAACAATATCGCTCACCCTTAGGTACGTGTAAGATATAAATTAATTAGGAATATTTGTTCTCGAAGTTCCGTAACTGTTGTTTCATATACCTAGATTACATAAGTGAGGACTTTGTTAAGTCTAAAAGTTGTTGTTTTCATTTGTTTCTACCAAAACCTAGAAATTTTCCTAATAGACGCAAGGTGATCCCCTGGATCGTCTTGCCCATACCCCAAGGATCATCTTGGACACCCCGGTACAGGGTACAGGGGGCATCCGGGCCGAACCCTCCGCCAGTGATACGTCTTAACGGGTGTCTATGGCGGACCCGGTCTCGCTGGGGTTTGTGGTTAGCTGCAGGGAGGAACACGTTCGTTTGCCCCGGTAGTATGTGGCCGGGGCGTTAGTCCCGTGCGCAGCTAGTGCGTCTTAGTAGCAGTCTAGACGAGGGCCTAATGGCGAGGACACGCGCGGGGCACGTGAGTTGCCCTTTAAGTCGTTAGCTATGCCCGGACATTGTCGCAGCATGCAGCTACCGGCATCTCCGACACTAGCCCGTAGAGCTAGTAGAGGATATCTGTACATCCTCCGGTCCCTCCAACCGCGTAGGAATTTGGGAACTGGAGAGACGCCGTTTATCGACATTGGGAAGGGAGCGTGCCTTACAGATCCGCCACCAAAGAAGAGATTCTTTGGTCGGCTTAGAGTCGACGACTCAGCGGTGGCAACCGTAAGTTGCGCAGAGCACGACAGGAAGTGAATGTGCCGGCAGCTTCGTTACCTATCTGGAAAATAGGGAGGGTGTTGTACGTGCACGCTGGGCGGCTCACCTAAGGCCTTATAGAGAACCGGATGAAGTCCGTGCAAACGAGCTGATCTGGGGTTAGGACCTGATTTAGATGGTCCCTGTGCGGGCATGCTCGCGCAAGTCATAGTGCCCTTCTCGTATACCCTATGGGTCGGTAGGGGGGTCACTATAATCAAAACGAATGTAGAAAGATATGGAGGCTGTATCGACCGTTACTTTTTTAAACTCTATATAAGTAAATTACTTGAGGCTTCGAAAATAGAAATTTGACAGTTTGTTTATTTGTAGCTGTTGTCCACCGTACTCACAGGGTAGTTGAATTTAGAAATTTTAGTTCATAATTGTTACGTACCCCAACTTGCAAAGCATCAATGTCGTCTCGGAGCTCCGTGTCATTTCCATACATATAAATGGGAATGTAAATATAGTTCATAAGGGTTTCGACACTCGCCGTGAATGCTAGGATGACAATCACCAGTTTGATGATCAGCAAAACGGTCACCAGTAACGCGTACTGAAATAATTTAATGATGTATTTCACCTCACAATGGATATGTTTATTACAAGTGACAACTAAATTACCTATAATTAGAGTTAATGAAAACTATAAGTCGAAATGTTTTTTAAAGATATTAATTTATATACAGGATGGTTTGTAAAATACTAACAACCTCGCATGACTATATTTCCAACCACTTTTGTTTCAGGACTTTCAATAATTCATCGGATTTTCCTTTCGTACAAAAATAAAAATATTGGAATAGACCGCTCTAAACGGTGATAAGTCTGTGTGGTAAGAAAAGTAAGCACCAACCACCATTTTGTTATGAATCATAACACGCGAGAGGCGTTGCTAAACAACTTACTCCCAAAGAAAGATCTAAAAAGTGTCAGATAGCACAATAAAAACTTAAAAGTTTATTTTGGGTAAGTTTATTATGTTTTGCAAAAAGTTATGCAACGAAAGTTGTTGGTTATATTGCCACCTTAACTATTTCTACCGCCAAGCAGTAATGTCAGCATTATTGCGTTCCGGTTTTGAAGGGTTTAAGGGTGCTGGTAAAATTACAGGCACATGAGACTTTTCAACTTAAGTCTCAGGGTGACGGGTGCAGTGGCAGCGCCCCTCAGACCTTTGCGATTTAAAGCTCTGAGTGGCCCTGCAACATTATGGACAGGGGTGTCGCTTACCAACAGGCGCACTACTTGCTCGTCCCGTCACTTCATATCATAAAAAAGTCCTGCGAGGTTGTTAGATTTTACAAATAACCCTGTATAATGTTCGTTAATAGTTACCCAATAAATCATTTTGTATATTAACCTTTATATCGAAAGTTAATGCAAATATCTATACCTAGTCGAAATCAAATAATAGAACATAAAGACCTACCATATTGACCATGCAAGTGCTCTTCCTCAAAGCTCCATAAAAGCCGAATGACGTCACCACGATCATCATAATGCCGATAATGACTGTCAGAATCGATGGCGTGACGAATCCACTGCCACTTACGTGGAAAGATGAAAAGATGTGGTAATAGGAGTAGACAGACATGCCAAGTACGATCATTAAGCAAGAGCAACCAATGAGCTAAAAAATCAGGAACATAGTTATAAACATTATTGCTGAACATTTGTTTCTGTCAATTTGGTTTGTATTAATCACGTATTGCCAACATACACAACAAAAAAAATCACACAAATATTGCGAAACTTTCTCGTGATCTAGATACCTCTTTCGTCCTTTCTTCAGAAAACGTACCTGAGTTCAAATCTTGGTACAACTGATTTAGAAAACAAAATGGTAGAAACAACAGACGTTTTAATACTAATGAATGCTGTGTAGGAAATATCTTCATACCTAGGAAATGAAACTATTTTTCCGGATTTAAATCGCGTATATTTGTTT
>NW_020655978.1:0-18251 GCF_003589595.1 Hyposmocoma kahamanoa
AGTCCAGAGATGAGAGTAACGGATGGAAAACACAAATATCTTCACTCCGTCACTATCATTTTGCCGGTCTGGCCAAATGCTTCTTCACACTACGTTTGAAGGACCCGATGTTATAGAGGGGAGGGAATACATGCGCCGGGAGTTGGTTCCACAATTTGATGGTTCGGCATAAAAACGAATTGCCAAACTTTTTAGTGCGGGACGGTATTGAACTGACCGTCCAACTGTGACAACGCAGTCCGGCACGGGTGGTCCGCTGATGGAAAGGAGAGGAAGGGATAAGGTTGAATAACTCTTCAGAGCACTCACCGTGGTACAGGCGATAGAATACGCTAAGAGACGCTATATCTCTGCGAAGCTGTAACGACTCCGCATGCTCAGTTACATGAGGATCGTTGACAACACGGAAGGCATAGCGCTGCAGTCCATCTAGGGCATCGAGCAAGTACTTGGCAGAGCCGTCCCAAAGGTGCGAACAGTACTCCATGCTGCTTCGGACCTGAGCTTTATATAACAGGTATCGCAGCTCTGGAGTAAAAAATCGGTGCACCTTGTTCAGGATGCCAAGCTTGCGCGACGCGGTACAGATGACGCTCTCGATATAATCTTTGTTGCTCATGTCCTTCCGGATGCTCATCCCCAGTAGGCTGAGCTTGTCCTGCAGCGTCAGCGTTGTACCCTGAAGATGGGGAAGTGGAAGGAATGGGGATTTTTTGGAGCTGAACGCGCATACCTGGGTTTTCTTGGCGTTGAACTCAACCAAGTTTCGGGAGCCCCACGACGATATATGTTCCAAAACATGGTTGAGCTCATCGACAAGTTTTTCCCGGTTTCTCTCAGGGTCCTCCCGGGTGCTTGACGATTGCTTATAATAGCAACCGTGCACTGTGCTATCATCTGCATAGCAATGAATGTTGCCAAAAGGCAACAAGTCATTGATATGCAGAAGGAACAGCGTGGGCGACAGCACGGAGCCCTGTGGCACCCCAGCATTAACTGTCACGAGCCGCGAAGTGCCTCCGTCAACAAGGACACGCAATCTTCGCTCGCGCAGAAAGCCGGAGATCCACTCACAAAGGCGGCCGGGAAGACCATATGCCGGAAGCTTGGAGAGGAGACCACGGTGCCAGACCCGATCAAAGGCCTTAGCAATATCCAGACTTATCGCTAAGGTTTCGCCCTGTTTGTCGATAGCTTCACCCCAGAGATGCATTAGATACGCTAGAACGTCACCCGTTGATCGGTTCGGCCGAAACCCGTACTGTCGATCATTAAGAATGGAGTGACGTTCCAGATTATCTGGATATTTAGAATCCGCTCCATCACTTTGCAGAGCACTGAAGTGACAGCTATTGGGCGATAGTTTGCCGGATCAGACCGATCTCCTTTCTTGGGGATAGGTTGCACGTTGGCCTCCCTCCAAGCTAGGGGCACGTTACCAGATTGGTATGAGAGGCGGTATAAGCGCGTCAGTACGGGAGACAACTCCGCCGCACACCTTTTAAGGACGAATTTTTAAGGAGCGAAGAATGCAATAAATGTGTTGAGTATTGAGTACTTACACATTTCTTCAACAGCTCACTAACTTGGTTCTGCTTCTCACCAAGTTGTCGTTCCAGCAAATTCGCCCTGGACCGTTCTTCATTCACTTTTTCTTTGAGTAGTCCTCGCTCTTGCTGCGCCAAAGCCGCTTCATCGGTTGCCGACTGCAACCGGCGGTTTAGCTCGCAGAGACGAGCTTTTGTTTGCTCATGTTCATTTCTTTCCTGTGAATCATCTTTACATTTCACTTGATGAAGCATTTTTCAAGCACCCTTGTAAAACACTAAATAATTTTGGTTACAAAACACTAGACAGTTTTCGTTGCCGACATAGGACACTATCACAGTAAGCTAGTCGCTGAGTGAAGTAACGCCAACACATATAGTGGTGGATTTCATATTAATTATATGAAACTATTTTCATATTAATCATACGAAACTATTTTCATAATAATAATAATCTTCATTTATCAAATAAATTAAGTATTACAAAATCGTGATGCTCTGACCTCCAAACTAGTATGATACTGTATTTTAGAAGTCAGATTCTTCCCAATAAGCACAATCACAAGAGATTTCCTATTGTATAATGGTATGATAATAATAACCTTAAAGTAAACTAAATAATTAAAAAAGATAGTATAAAAAAAAGAAAATAAAAAAATAAACAACAATGATTGGCCTTCATGCGTGTGGTGAAGTGTTTTGCGATTGTGTTTGTGTGGTGTATGTGTACATTATTTTCGAAAGAGGATTTCATATAATTAATATGAAATCCACACAAAAATAGTTTCATATAAATAATATGGAAATAGTTTCATATAATTCATATAAAACCCTGCTGTGACACTTACGTGCCTACGTTTGACAGCGCCTATTTTACGTACCTTACAACAATACTACAACAAAATATTAAGAAATACATATTGACAAAGATTTATAGGTTTGATGTTCAGAATGTCTCTATATATAATTAAAATTAATTGGAAACTTACTCTTTCTATATTGTCTTCCAAATTCTTAACACAATCTGTGCTCTGTTTATTAAGCCGCATCACGGTTTCATAGTTATCTTTCAACGTTTCAATCTCGTGATCTTTGCGGGCTATAACTTCATCTTTACTCTGTAAGACTTTTGCGGTGTTTTCCTGAACCTGTTTCATTTCATTCGTAAGCTGTTTACATTTGTCTTGGTAGTCATGAGCTAGATCTAGCGCTTTGTAGAGTTCCGTTTCAAAGTGATTTGTTTTCTATAAAAAAAGAAAGTGTGTTATATGAATGTTAGATGAATGACAGTTTAGAATTTGCCAGAATTAGGGATATTCGTTGAACGTCGATGTATCGAATCCATTCGATGTATATCGTACGATACATTGGATTGATTAGATGTTTTGACAAGAAATTCTATTCGAAGCATCAATATTTTTTAATAAAAACATTGAATTAATATTGAAATAATTTATATATAATAAAAACATCATAGAAAACACTAATTCTGCGTGTCTCTGTGCTTCAATTTAATATTGTAAGTCATTTAGTGTTTGTTTTACTTGTATTTATAATCCTAGCTTATTTCATTCATCTGTGAATGAATAATTGAATATGTATCGAACTTATTTGTCTATTTTAGACAATTTACCTAATCACAAAAAACATTCCTATAAGGAATTGTTCTTGCATAAAAACATTTCTATTAATTTGCATTTTTTCACTTATAAATGTATGTCTTACCGATGCAATACTATGTTCTTTTAAGTTCCTGGCTTCTCTTGACCAGTACTACTAAACTAACGCACAATATCATAACATCACTACAGCACAACAGCACCACCACTCTATTGATATAGTGTTACTCTGCATTCACTGTTAAGCTAAGAAAAACAAAACAGTATTCGATGTTGAAAAAAACATTGATGTTTTTAAGCGATGCATTGAAAAAGTCAATGCAAGGTTTCGATGTTTTACATCGAATGAAGACTTCGATGTATTTTCTAAGTGGACACCCCTAGCCAGAATAGTAATTGTGATACTTTAATGTGGATCAAAAGAGATTGATGTACAATGTATTATCATGATTGAAAATTATATTGATTTTCAGTTTATTCCATGTATTACGCACTAAGTAAAAATTGTGCGAGTATTTTGTAGAATGTTACCCTCTGAGCTTCAGTAGCGACCATTTTAAAGTTATCCACTTCAGCCATCATCTTTTCCAGTCCAGCACGGTGTCGTTCCTCCACCTTATCCAAGTTCCCCGTTAGTCGGAGCCATGCTTCCCGCAACTTTGATATTGCAACATCCTTTGCTTTATCCACCTTGATTGCCACTGCTAACTTCTCTTGTTGGTCTAGGATTTTCTTTTGAAGTTGTTGGATCATTGATTCACAATGCTGTGGGAAAGAACATTAAGTGGGTAAATTACCCCCTTACAAGCTCTGTATTTAAAAAAGAGAATCAATAAAGCATAATAATAATGATTAAAATTATTGTTACATACCTCCCTCTTCAATCTTTCTTCCTCCAATTTGATGCTATCCCCTTTGTCTCCTTTTTCCTTCTCCCCCCACAAGTCACTCAAACTTAACAGATCTGTATCAATTGTATCTATGAGCTTATTTTTCAATATATCTTTACCTTCTGTGAATGGTCTCATCTGAGGCATTTTAAATTCATCTTTAGACACATAACTGTCCATATTCTGAGTATATCTACTTGAATTTTGAGACTTGTACTGTTCTAGGACTTTTGTAGCTCTCTCGTAGATTTTATTTGATGACGGTTTAAATACATCAATATAGTTAACAGTAGAACTTAAAGGTTTTTTGGGAGTGGAAGTTGGTTGTATGTCTTTATTCTCTGAGAAGTTTAGTCTTCGTATGCTTGGGGATTTTGATTCTTGAACATATTTTGATAAATCTGGTGGTTTTGGCATTTCCAGTGAACGATTAGGTACAGGTTCTTCATATTGGAGTTTAGATCTACTTGTTGAAGGTTCAGGTTTCTCTGTAGCTGATTGTGGGTTGCTTTTGACCAAATAAATATATTTATCCAAAATAGCACTTGATACAGTGCGCCCACTGGGCAATTTAATTTCTTCTGCATTACTTCTATCCAATTTATGAGATATATAGTCTCCTGTAGCTTTTATCACATTCTCTGAGCTTAATGTTGTATCAGACTCTTTGTATTTTGTACCAGGTGTCTCGTAAGCATCAACTTTGGTAAGAAATTCGTCTATTTCATGCAGAAGAAGTTTGTCATTCTTTTTGTTTGGAGTTGAAATAATACTGCTCACGTCTCCGTCCATACTTGGCGAATCATGAATAGCGTCACGCCTAGTGCCTAAACACGCAAGTTCGATGTCTTTTAAAGGCAATGGCGGGACAGTTTTTCTAGTACTGCTGGAATCAAAGCTGGTAAGAGACAAATCCAGCCGCCGTTCTCTTTTAGAGACTTTCCGACGACGTCTACGAGGAAAAGTGTAGCACTTTCGATCGAGACTATTGCAGTAGCTTTCGGTCTCCCAATTCTTTCGTCTTGGAATGCTGCCTATACTAGAATCAGTGATTGTCGAGTTTATTTCCAAGCTTTCTAACCTAGATTCCAGCGAGTGCACTTGGTCCACTAACTTGCCGATAGCTTGGGCCGTGCACGATGGAGGTTTATGGACAACTGTTCTAGAGGATTCTAGGATAGAATCGTCGGAGCCCGAAGTGTGGACGAGGAAGAAATCCGGGGGAATCAGCAACAAAACGTCGGTGTCGTCCGTCTCACTCATCCCAGCGGCTACACTTTATTCGCAGGCAGGAAACTGACGCCATTATACGACGAAATAAACTAGAAACCAAGTACAATTGTTTTACGTGAAACTGTGACGGATATCTTAAGAAAATTTAAAATAAATGCATCGAGCGTCCGTTTCTGCCGTTGTTGCTAAACACTTGCTAAACAACTTTAATTTTCTTTTTATATGACCTGTAAACACAGGTTTTAATCCAAGATTATATCTTCTTTATAGTATTTTTTAATACTTACTTAAAGACCTTAATAATAATTTTATTGCTATTTGTATCTATGAACACTTTTTACTTCCTAGTTTTGACGAAGGCGAAGGCTAATGAAGGCTTTCATTTTTTTTTTTAAATTCATTTATTCAAAAAAAGTTTATACATTTACAACAGTACATCTCCCGCCAAACTGGAAACAGTTTGTTGGCGTGCACGCTCTCACACATTATATGTTAATTCTTAATTAATGAATTAATAGCGCACAATAAAAACAACAACAACTAATATAATTAATATAACTAAACTTAGACTTAACTTCTACTAACTATCCTAATAATATATTTTTTAATTTAGATTTTAAAATTAGAACACTACTTACTGGATTTTTCCTAAGGAAACCTATATTATTAAAAATATGTGGTACCAGATATTTGTTTAGCCTTCGTCCGTAATAATTGACAGTCCGAGGTTGCACAAACTTTCCTTCACGAACCCTCCTAGTCCTATATTTGTTATACAATATATTGGTATTTTAAATTTGTCATTAAAATAATTATCAATTACGATTTGGTAGTTTGGTTTCAAATCCGCAGGTAATATTTTAAGAATGCTGTACAATTTACTATAGTCCCCTTTGCAGTCATTCGTTGGCAATGCAATGTTGGCATTGGCAAGCTTACTGGCTTGTTGCAAAATATGGCAACTGGTAATACCAGCGATGCGCGATTCATTAAAGGTCTATCCACACATATCCGGGCCGTGCCCGGGACGTGGACGGGCAGTGTTCCGTGTCAGGGGCTCAAAAAATACGTAGCGTACATTTTGTATGAACTCGTTATAACCCATTTCCGTGTCCGGGCCGGCGCCGGGACGGGCCCGCAGTGCATACAAACTTGCACGCCCCGTCCACATCCCGGACACGGCCCTGATGTGTGTGGATAGTCCTTAAATCGGTTAACTCGGGTTACTCAAATTAAAATTAAAATTCGAAATAATCTTTATTTCATAGGTAAGCATTATTACACTTGAAATCGTCACAATGGTTAAACTCTACCGCTTATTCGTAACCGCAGATTCTCCTGAGAAGAATGAGCAAGAAACTCTAGGGGTTGCTCTTTGTAAATAACATTTGTACACATTCAACATTTACAATATATATTTTTTTTTATTTAAACATCAGAGATCGAGACGACATCCATGAGCTAAACGGGTTACTACCACGGATTTTTGTCATCCAAGTACGCATAAGTTGTATAATAACCTTTAGTACAAAATTTTTGTTTCACAATTTTGTATATCAACCGGAATCTTGTTATAGAAGCGTATACATTGCCCCTTAAATGATTTTTTTGACATTGTAAAGACGACTATCAAGAAAAGCTAGTTTATTTTTATTCCTCGTATTAATGTTATGTCTGTCACTATTTTTCATAAAGAAATTACTATTCCTTTTAACATAAATTACATTTTCATAAATGTACTGTGAGACTAATGTAAGAATGTTAATTTCTTTAAACTTATCTCTCAAAGATACTTTGGGGCCCAGATTGTAAATTACCCTAACTGCACGTTTAAACTCCTACTAACGAGTAAACTCGAGTTACTTTTTCAAGAATTCGAGCTAACTCGGTTGACCCGCCCCGCCCGCCGCCGAACCGAATACTTCATTCATACAACGCGTTGGTGACCTTCAGAGCACGCTCGAGTTGCAAGCGATGGGCGAAACGAGTTACTCCCACAACGAGTCAACTCGAGCTACACTTTGTGAACTCGAGCTAGCTCGGTTGGTTCGGTGACCTTCGGCCGGCCGATCGTGTCCACAGAACACTATACTCACAATCGTGTCCAACTCGGTGAATTGTCGGTTCGAGTTCTACTCGCGACTCGCGGTTGCTCTGACAAACACCGAGTCGAGTTAACTCGAGTTGCAACTCGAGGTTGAAGTCAAGTCAATTCGAGTAACTCGAGTTGATACAAATACAACTCGTGGGTGAATTTCACTTTCCGAATTTCAATGGCACTTTTTGAGTGATTTTTGTAAAACCCTTTTTTCGTTTGGTTTTAAGGTCCTAAATGTACAAATAAGTTCAAGCAATGTTAATAATTACAAAATCACAGAAATATGTAAGTTAAATAAAAATCGATATTTTAGGTCACACGAATCAGATTGCAGTAACACGAATGATTTTCTCATAAACATAAATGAGAAAGACGGCACAGTAATGAGAAATTATTATTACAACACTTTTTTTATCGTTCACAAAAAAACATTTAACATGCAACAAATATTTTAATATAACTTCTTGTATCAAAACCTTTCTCATCCGTGTAAGACCATTTATCTATCTGTATGTAATTAATAAATAAATCTAAGTAAGTATTTTGTTAATGTCATATAAACTTTCTTGTACATCAATATATTATCATCACCACCATCAACATCATCATCATGATCACCATTATCATCAGCATCATTACCATTCACATCATCATAACAATCATCGTCTTCATCACTACAATCATCATCGTCATTATCACCACTATCATCATCGTCACCACCGTCATCATCAACACTATCACCATCTAATTGTCATAGTTCAAGTAAATGTTTGGCTTAAAATGACTATTTGACTTAAAAGTAGACAAAAATGAGAGCGACAATAATGATATTTGGATACATTTTTAATTGTGAAGTGTGTAAAATATGCTGGACCGTTATAAAAATGCATGGATTTTAAAGTTCCCTTTGTCTAATTGATATACAATAAAGTTTATAAAACTATAACTTAATAGGTACTTATTTAGATAGATTGCTTTACATAAATAAATAATAAATAAATAAATAACGCACACACTCAACATAGCCCCGCACTAGGGAAACCCTGTGTCGCGGGTGCCATGGACACACACATAGACAACCACAAATTACATCCAAACTCACGAGAGAAATAATTGTAGGCCATACAACTATTTCTCTCGTCCCGGGAATCGAACCTGGGACCTCTGCGTGGCAGTCCGGCATGGTATCCGTTAGGCCACGGAGGCAGTTAGAGACATGAATGAGAACGATTTAGTTACTAGCGCTGAAATTGGTATTTAACTCGTTTTTTTTGCTAAAACGGAGATGCACAGGTTACTTCACTGTGTACACTCAAATCCGACAGGAGCCCCTTCTCACGTGTGCGAAGGGTGAAGGTGATGCGGTATGAACTTATGTTATTAGGAGACTTTTAGTTGTATTGACACTAATGATAAGAAAATTGAAACACATTTTGTATTCCCAAGAAAACATGTTTGTTTAAAATAAATTGGAAAGTTACGGTATGTATTCGACGTTTAAGTTATTAGAGTTTATCCTATTGCGATTTCTACGACGTTTAATTTTTTTTCTTCTTTTCTTAAAATTATAAATTAAAAACGTGGGCAATTTCTCATTCCCATGAATGAGAAATTGCCCACGTTTTTAATTTTTATTTATTACTGTGACGTAGTAAAGTAGTCTTTTTATGTATAACACAGACTAAGTAAGCAAGCAATCATATTAAATAAATAATGCTTAGCATTCATGTAATAACATAAAAGTTATTGAAAGGGACAATTTTTGGAGGTTATCTGAAAACCACTCTCGTCTCATCGCCGCCGGTATACTCCGATCAAAATAGGCAAACAGCTGATTCCAGAATATTCCATATAAAAAAATCTACAAATACCATAAAGCCCTGATATTATTCGTATAACCTCCGAGTTTAACCATGACGATTACCCGTTTTGTGAACAAGTTTCTTAATTGCCAAAAACACAGATTCGCGGCTCACAATGTTTGAAAACTTTTGAAAAAGACAAACAAAATGACGCACTTAATTTTTTAAGATTGCTATGTTAGAGTAAGATAGCGTTATGTAGTCTTCCGCGTATGGCTATCCACTCGAATTAAATAGTTTGGTGTTTTTTTGGTACTGTTTTTCCATTGGAAAAGGCAAAGGCACTAATGTGCCATACAGCCTAGACTGAGAGTAATCTCTTTCTTGTATTCCATTACAAAATTACAAGAATTAAATGTCTTCGATAGTGTTTCTTACGACATAATATAAAATTGGATATATTATTATTTATTTATTGAGCGTTGGCTATAGAACCATCAAGTAACAATAATAGTTATTATTGAAACTCAAACCGAACCAAACAAAAATTAATTTGTGTAAAAACTGTATCTAACTGCGAAAACCCACCATTTTTCTCTCCCTTGAATAGTTTGGTTGTTAATACGTCTTTTGTTTTAGATCCTGCATATTGCACTTCTTATTATGTATGCCAATAAATAAACAGGGTGATTGGACTGTTCTTACCGCTGGCCTGTACCCGTACGATTACACTCCTGTGCAAGGATTGGAGGAAGGAGAGCCAGTTAGATTATTGCCGTTTCATGATTAATGCCGATCTGGAAAACCCAAATTTTTTGTCAAGAATATTATGGACAGACGAATCCAAGTTTGATCGCGACGGAATCACAAATTTCCACAATGCACATTTTTGGAACCCGAGACGTTTTCCCTTAACGTCTGGATGGGAATCATTGGCAGACATTTAATCGGGCCTTACTTTTTCCCTGACCATTTAAATGGAGAGATGTACGAAAATTTCTTGAGGGATAATTTTTCTGTATTGTTAGAAGATATACCCATTAGAACATTTTTAAATCTGATTTACCAGCATGATGGCTGCCCAGCTCACTTCCGCCTAGGTGTGCGACTATGGCTGGACACGAAATATCCAGGCCGTTGGATTGGTCGAGGCGGGCCGATTCCTTAGACAGCACGGTGCCCAGATTTGACACTGCGATTTTTATTTATGGGGGCATATGAAAAGTTTGATGTATGAAATGCCCGTAAATTCATTAGATGAGCTAAGGCAGAGAATAATTGACGCAGCTGAACTAATAAGAACAATCATAACATCGCGAGTAACGACAAGTGAAGTACGCAGAAGATTAAGAGCGTGTATTAGGAACCGAGGTTCCCATTTTGAGCAGGACTTCCAATAAATGTATAAAATTTAGAATAACTTAGTTAAGAGTTTGTACTTTAAGGTAATAAACGTTACAGATTGTCAAGTGTCAACATTTCTTTAACATTTTCCCTCTAAACCTTATTTAACCATAAAATCAAGTGTAATATAATTAAATTCCAAAAATATAACAAAGCTGAGAATCGTGATTTTTAAAAAAAAACTAAGTCGTCAATATCTTTGAAACTACTAATTTTCGGACAGGGTATAACTTGACTTAACTTGCTACAAATTAGGTCTACTTTCACCCCTTAAAAGGAATGTATCGAGTTACTAATACCTGTATATTTGAAAATAAAAGAAAATCAAGACTTGCAATAAATTAAGAATAATATGAAATTTTTGTCGCACAAATTGTAACCTTAAAAATAAATAAAGAGATGAATACACACAAATTAAGTTTACTTCTTTAATAACTTAGTATTTACTTACTTTTAAAAACATCGTAGTTTTTCTAGCACTATAAAAATTAAAGATATTTACATAAGTTAATAAAATTAGTTCTAGTAGGAAATTTAATTTTACTTTTTTATTTCATTCAGTTCCAACTTAATTATAAACATCTGTTTAGCAAGCTGTTTAGTTATAATCTTATCAGGATGCTCGAACAGCATGAATCGTAGTCTGTTTAATAAAAGCATCAAGTTTATTTCTAAAAAGCTCACTTGTGATCGGTTCTCCAATTGTGCACAAAGGATTTCTCATAGCGTATTTTACATAAATCTCAGCATAGATCTTTTTCAATAAATCTCTAACACCTTGAGCTTGGTTGTCTGTGTTCATAACAAATTTGAGTCCCGAAGGTGTCTCTAAGCAGTGTAGTGTGTATTTCGAAGTTTTGTAGCAAAGGAAACCTTCTCTTGGATCTAGAGGTGAAATTTTGGCCACAAAAGACTTGATGGAGAACAGCATACCATACATTAGTTTTCCTTCCTGAAATCAAACGAATACAATTAAAGTTATTTTAAGGAATGTTTTCAAAATACCTCACAAACAGAGAAAGAAATGAAATGAAATGAACATTTAGAAACGAGTATTAGGGGCGGTGTTCTGCTTACCTCTTCACGAGACATTCCTGCTTGTTTTGATCTATTCCACTCTCCGTAGTAAAGAAGAGTGCCATATCTATCGAAAATATACAAATTGTGGATGGTCATTTTGAACTTTTATAAAGAATTATTTAAAATATTCCATCATGACGTCTTCGATAAGGCAACGAAACGCTTATAACTCCTGTCACAAACTAATAAGAGTTAACTCCTGTGCAAAGCAAAATGAATAATGATCACAAACCACTTTACTGATTATGGAAAGAATTGACATACCATAGACGTTTCGCTATTTTTGAATTATTTTTGTTATGTGTTTCAATATGATTTCAACTGAGAACAAAAATTATATCTCTTTCCTTTTTACGTATTATCATAGTACCACTTTATGTTGTAGTCTTTTGCGCGAACATTTCGCGCAAGGAAAAGGAAAAGAAACGGCCTTTAAAAAAAAATACTGGCAGAGAGTAACATGGTGCAAGTGACTGTTTCATAAAAATTTCATCAAACCACAAAATAAAAGCTTCGCGAACTTAACAAGTGTTTATTATAAAATTTACATAAGAGTTAGTAAGTTACACCAATGATTAAAATTCATTATTGTTTGGTAAAGTCGAGATATTTTGAGGTTAGATTATTGTTACCTAACTTTTGCAGGACCACATAAATCAATAGAATATGGATGAATATTCAAGAGAACCTTGCCCGTGGCGTATTCTGGACGACTCTGGCGGTGCATTTATAATGGGGGCCATCGGTGGCGGGATATTCCATTCGATAAAGGGCTTCAGAAATGCACCTATAGGATTCAATCGGAAATTGGTAAGGAGTAGCTGTGCACGTTCCCTGTGTAACTGGAAATCAGAAATTGACCCCTCACGTGTAATTTTTTTGTTTTGTAAATATGTTGGATTTGGTATATGTATATTAACACATTTATGGATGGAAAAATCATTTCCATAAACCCCCTTCCTATTTTCTCGATTTTCCCAAATGCCCCACATGTAATACACGCACATATGAGTTCTTTACTTGGTGCCACATTATATGGTGCATGCACATGCTTAATACATCACATGGAATTCATGCACATTTAGAGTTATCTTCACAGATGTTTTAGTTAATACATTTATGGATAGAATAATCAATAACATAATTACTTTTTGTATTTTAGTTTGACAGTGATAACTGTCAATAAACTCTGGCAACATTGGTTAAAAAGTCATCCAGTACCACATGCTGATTATCACATTTTTGTGGTCCATTTGTGCAAGTAAATAAAGATGATCTAGCTCATACGTGCAAATTTCATTTAGTGTTTATATTTATAAAGGGCCATGCTTGATATGTGATGCACTGAAATGTTGTTTGGACTTCGATATGCATCACATACATGCACAGGGAATGTGTTAATGGCCCATGTACAGTTACACAGGGCCAATAGACAAGCCATACCACAAAGCCAGCCTAGTAGAAAGTGCGAAATTCGTAAAGCCCATTTACACATAACCCAATTTTATAGTCAGTTTCCGTGAGATCCTTTACTAAACAGCAAGGCAAACTAGTGGAGTGGCTCAAAATGTACATTCACAATAGGCCAATAGGCAATTCAATACACGTGTAGTGGGGGAAGGTATTGGCCCAAAAAATTAGAAATCATTCTAATTTAGTGTATTGTCTTTATCACTGGTCTGGAGGCACTCCATAATGAGTTAGGGTTTGGGTTAGGGGTAGGTCGGAGGGTGGGTTGGATGGTGGATTGGGGTTGGGTTAGGGTTTGGGTTTGGCGGGGTTAGGGGTGGGTTAGGAGGTAAGATGGCGGGCACAATTATTCACATAATGGCAAGTTGGGTATCGTATTCGAGGTATTTGGGGGTGCTCATTACAAATATAGAATTTATTTGTAAATCTAAGATGGCGGACACGATGGGTTAAGTGAGTTCGGGGGTGGGTTAGGGGGTAGGTTGGTGATCGGGTTAGTGGTGAGCTAGAGGGTGGGTCAGGGGTGGCTGATCGGGTGAGTGACCTAACCCCTCACAGGGGTGAGGGGTTAGGTTAGGTTAGGGAACCTACCACCTTACCCACCCCCTAAACGACCAGGGAGTCGGTCAGGGGTTCCCTAACTCACCCATTTAACTGACCCCCTGATCGACGCTCTGACCAATCCCTGACAAACCCCCTGACCGATCTCCTAACCGACCCCTTAACCGACCCCCTAACTCGACCCTAACCCCCGACCCACCCCTAACACACGCCCAAACTCATCCCTAACCCCCAACCCAAACCCTACCCCACCCCCTAACCCATCCCTTAACATACCCCCATGTATAAATTTATCATAATTGTCAGTTTTAATAGTTAATCAAAAACATTGGAAATTGATTAATTGTTAATTGTAGATATACGCAATTAATGAATTGCGGTTCTCGCAACTAACAATTGATCAATCGTTAATAGTTGTTTCGCAGTTGACCATTAATTAATTGTCAATCTTTAATTGCCAGAACAATGAAATTTTGCCCAACACTGCCCCTAATCCACCCCCTAACCGATTCCTAACCGACCCGAACCCCAACTGACCCCTTAACCCATATTCTTTTTTTTGTTAATGACACTTTTATTCGGTAGTTTTGGTTTTAATTGTTAGTTTCAATTGTTTCTTAGAATAACTAAAAAATATCAATTCAATTGAAATCAATCGCATTTATTGATTTTTTCAAATCAATTGCGACGTGTCGGAATTGATTTAATTGCAATTGATTTCAATTGAATTGATTTTTTGGTCTGATTGAATTTCTGATTGAAATTTAATTGATTAACGCCCAACACTGCCACTGAGGCAGTTATAAGGGCAGATATTGTCTTTGCACGCAACTTACTGGCTAGCGTTGTGCAGCGTGAGCGCTACGTAGTGCAATGTATACTCGTGTCTGTGACAAACAAATCACAATGACTATAATAATACAAATTGCACGATTATGAGAATAAAATATGATATACATATGTGTTGCCATTCGTCACTGTCCACCCTTGAATGTATACATGAATTGTCTATTTACTTACTAATAGATAGGTACTTTATACATACACGATTACATTTAAATGATTTAATCCACCTTTTAACTAATGGCCTAGACTGAACTGGATGGCGGCATTTAATGAAGCTGAATTGAGCTTAATTGACAATCAATCAAATTAAATCAAATGGTGCGTCAAAATGTAATTACTTGCCTAATCAATATCCACCATCTGGTGGTTTGTTTTTGTCTAATGTGCCTTTGAGGGAATCAAAAACAGAAATTGATTGTTTAAGCAACAGTACAGACTTTGTTGTGTTTAAATACCTGCCTAAAAAGGCATATCATAACACATTCCAATCACAAATGTGCCTGGCCCATGTTGCAGCAAATCAATAATAAATGTACATAAATCAAGTTTTCATGAATAATTTAGTGTTCTGTAAAGTGAAATAACATGAAGTTTTGTCTTCTAGATTGGCAGTTTAGCAGCTATGAAAGAGAGATCTCCTATTGTAGCAGGGAACTTTGCCGTCTGGGGTGGCATGTTCTCCACAATTGACTGTACACTAGTATACCTCCGGCAGAAAGAAGACCCTTGGAACTCAATCACGAGCGGTGCACTGACAGGTGGCATTCTAGCAGCTAGGAATGGTGAGAACTGTAGTCATTTTAGATAATGAAATGGAAGAACATCAAAAACTCATACTTAGGAAACCAGCAAGGTTCCGAATCATTAACGTAACTGCTAGATGACATATGTGTGACACTGTTATGCAAGTATTGTAATGATGCCTCTTTGTCAGGCTATTTCATCAAAATTCTTTGTTGTTCAAGATGTTGCGATTATGTGTGAACATTCAAAGTATCTTGTTCATTATTTGGTTTATTATCATCTATTCATTGGTTTCCTACATTTGGATTGGGGTGGTTTGTGTAAAAGCATTTCTATCATGACAAACTAAAGTTGTAATACATATATTTATGAAATACACATGAACTTGTCAACGATCCTCATGTAACTGAGCATGCGGAGTCGTTACAGCTTCGCTGAGATATAGCGTCTCTTAGCGTATTCTATCGCCTGTACCACGGTGAGTGCTCTGAAAAGTTATTCAACCTTATCCCTTCCTCTCCTTTCCATCAGCGGACCACCCGTGCCGGACTGCGTTGCCACAGTTGGACGGTCAGTTCAATACCGTCCCGCACTAAAAAGTTTGGCAATTCGTTTTTATGCCGAACCATCAAATTGTGGAACCAACTCTCGGCGCATGTATTCCCTCCCCTCTATAACATCGGGTCCTTCAAACGTAGTGTGAAGAAGCATTTGGCCAGACCGGCAAAATGATAGTGACGGAGTGAAGATATTTGTGTTTTCCATCCGTTACTCTCATCTCTGGACTGTATTCGCACTTTCCATCAAGCGCGGTGCAGTCATTTTGCCGAGTCACAATAAAAAAAGAAAAAAAAAGTAGGCCATACAAAAATTTCTTTCGGTCCGGTAATCGAATCCGGTACCTCTGCGTGGCAGTCCGGCATGGTAACCGTTCGGCCACGGTGGCAGTTAATTATAACAAACTAGTGAATACATACAGTCGAATTGAGGACCTCCTCCTGTTTTTGAAGTCGGTTAAAAAATAATACAATTTTGAAAGAAAGAATGAAGACAGTTTATGCAGATTGCAGACATTGTAATAGAACGTACATTATCAAATCATACGCCCCACTGCTGAATACAATCTTAGAGTTTTAGCGAGTCTGCTGAGCAGGATCGCTTAGTTACCGGTGGCAGACCAGCATGTTGACCATTCAGCAACAATAGGTTGTATTTTTTTTTATAATATCAAGCGACGGGACGAACAAGTCGTGCACCTGATGGTAAACTACACCGCCTGTCAATAACAGTTGCAGTGCCACTCAGGGCTTTAAATCGCAAAAATCTGAGGGGCACTGCCACTGCGCCTGTCGCCCTGAGACATAAGTAGACAAGTCCCATGTGCCTGTAATTTCACCAGCACCGTTCTAAACTGGAACACAGTAATGCTGACATTACTGCTATAGGTAAATAGATAAGTGTAGTGGAGATGTCCAAAACACAGAAATTATATTGGGCGTTTATCATATTTTAAGATACTGTTTTTGATCGTGGATAATAAATATTACGGCTTCAATTCTGTGATCCGAGGCAAAAGTGTTGTGTCTGTGGCACTGCCGTCTGTCGTTTGTCACGTTAATGTACACAACACTTTTAAATACATCACTTGGTCTTACTGTTCTTCAATCCTGGCAATTTGTTTAGTGTAGCTATCGACTATCGCCGCTTCTTTCGCTCTTGCGTCGTTCTCCATTTCTCTTTCGGCGATATCCAACTGCTGCTGGAACTCCTGCAACTTGGCGAGAACGGCATCTTCCAGCTGTTTCTGATAGTGCGTTTTGAGGTCGTTCTTTTGGACTTCAAGAAGTTTGCGAAGGGACTTCATGTCGCCGTCCAGAGTGTCCTGTTGTACACAAAAGTACAGCGTTACTTGTGAATTGAACCTAACAGTATGTTGTAGTAATTATTAATACGAAGATTGTATATTTAGAAAAAAATCCGTCGATCCGGCTGGATTCGAAGCAACGTCTCTAACAAACCGCGGCAGACGCTATGCCAACTAAGCCACGGAAACTATACCCTATACTAATACATTAAAAATATTCTTTATTGCATACAAAAACAGTAAGAAGTACAAAAACCAGCAAAATATAAAAAATAGTGTAAAATGAAGGATAATGCTCCATACTTCAAACTTTTAAGAGGGAGCAGAGGAAAAATTCCTAATCTTCGATTTGATTTTAGAGGGGTATATCCACTTTAAAGTTAAAAATAAAATATTGTATGAGTAACTACACGATATATTCAAGCATAGACACTAATCAGAAACATAAAACAATAAAGTTTCCTCGATAGATAAAAATCACGAAATGACCTCTAATTTTCACATTTTTTCGATTCACCCTCGAAATGCTACAGGTTATTAGGACAAAAATTAGATAATTAACTATATTTATGCATGATCGAAAACTGTCACTACGGATTTTTTTTTAATCCCTTTAGTTTTAGAAATATTCCGCTAAAACGAATTTGGTACTTTTAATGCGCAAAATTCAACATCTCCTGTCGCATGTTACGCGAACTTCAGGCATATATTTGTTTCACAAATTTGGGCGGAGCCAACGTCAAAACTTGTCTGGCATGAGAGCTCTTAAGTGACATAATTCTACTCATAATATGACGTATTTCTTTCTTATTACATGACATATTTTTTTTATTTTATATTATTATTTGATAAATAATAATTTTAATTAATAATTGAAACCTCGGCCTACCTCTGCTGTTATTGTTATCCCTAATGAAGGGCTCACATGTGTAGCATTATTTTAAATTTAAGACATTGTATATACATACCATATGATTTTTTTTTTATTTTTTTTTATTGTGACTCGACAAAATGACTGCACCGCGCCTGATGGAAAGTGCGAATATAGTCCAGAGATGAGAGTAACGGATGGAAAACACAAATATCTTCACTC
>NW_020655979.1:0-13073 GCF_003589595.1 Hyposmocoma kahamanoa
CAGGATCTACAAATATTAAAAACAAAAAGAAAAGTAAATAAAGACAGTCCTCAAAGTGATGACGAATGCAGTCTCGTGCAATGAAGCAATCAACTGTGACTATGGGACCTGTAAATGACCCGAAACGTTGGTTTGCTTGAAAAAACTAATATACACGATTTAAATCTTCATTTCCAATTATTGTTAAAATCTTTGACAGGCCGCAGCAGTACGAGCCATTAAGCCGTGTTTAAAGCTGATTCTAATTCCGTACTTGCTACAAAGTTTATTGTAACAAAGTAAAGTCTCGTTCAGTGCACAAGACTCTCAAGTCAAAGCAGCACTATCCAACTTAGATTAGTTGCGCTGTTTGCTTGGCGTAATTACAGCGAAAACATTCGCCTTTAATGATCGCTATGACTTACAGTCGCAATACACTTTGTAGTCATGATGAGCAGTACCGATGCACGCGTTTTAGCTATAATTCAATTAAAGACATTTTCTCAAACTTGCTCGGAAGTGTTTGCAGTACTTTCAAAAACCGAACACGGGAACTTTGTTATCGTGTAACATACATAAAAAAAAGGATTTCTACGTGGTAAACCAGGATGGTAACCGTTCGGCCTCGGAGTAAGTTTTATTAGGGGATGAATCCCGTTTATTGGACTCCATTAAGCTCTTTGTTTTTCTTTCTTTTGTGGATTTTCCTCGATATCTATGCGATCTGATTCTGACTTGGCGACAATAGGACCACCTGTCAAGACTTATACTCATTCAAACAAAAAAGATTTTTCAAAATCGGTCCACAATTGACAGATAAATTCACCACTTTACATGCCTATAAAATTTAAGAATTTCCCTCGATTTCTATCGATTTCTCGGGCAAAAAACCGGACCGCAATTGACGGAGAAATTATTGAACACACTGCATAATTTTTGTTTGACGATTTCCCTCGATTTGTACGGTTCATGAGGAATAGGGATAAAATGCATTTAAAAGAAAAACGGAACCTGAAAACAACATATTAAAAACTACATATAAATGACATAAGATGACCATTAAAAATGTAAACGACAGTATGAAAAGGAATAAGTTAGGGTAGCCGGATCAAACTCTAAAAAGCTTTGGTAGTCAATTACAAACATCACTAACTTGAACAGAGCCGTAGAACCTCCAATACAATTACTTCCAATAAAGTCTTCGCCTGAAGAATCGTTGATTTCATCAATAGTTACTTTATCAACGTAGGAGCCAACCTAGCTAATAAGATCTCGCCTAGAGTTCCTATCTTTCCAGAGAGTTTATTTGATAAGCATGCCTGAATTTGACTCCATTTATCTTTAAGAAATATATTGTGAGGAAGTAGAGAGGATTATAGTGAATCTAAAAACTTGTAACAGTGTGGGATAGGATGGTCTCTCTTTAAAAGTGCTAAAGGCTGTTGAGAATGTTATCGTCCCTCCTCTCACCTATCTTTTTAACAGATGTCTGTCTGAGGGGGTCTTTCCAGGTTTGCTCAAAAGATCTGTTGCGGTACCTGTGTTAAGACTGGTAAAAAAACATGTGTTCATAACTATCGACCTATTTCAATATTACAGCAGTTTCAAAATTTTTGGAGAAGTTAATCAATAGTAGGCTTGTAAATTTTCTAGAATCTAAACAACTTACATCCCCGTCTCAGCACGGCTTCCGCTCTGGTAGGTCTACTGATGATGGAGTCTATTCTTTTGTCAACTACTTAGCTGATAAACTTGACAATAAAATCAAATGCCTTACGATATTTTTAGATTTAGCGAAGGCATTTGACACAGTGTATTTGCCTAGGTTGATATACAAACTTGAGAAAATGGATATCAGAGTTTTACAATTGGCACTCTTTAGGAACTATCTTTCAAATCGTACTCAGCGTCTAAGAATAAGTGGTTTTGAGAGTGCTGACGACTCTAGTGAGTTTGGCGTGTCACAAGGTAATGTCTTGGGGCCTTCTTTGTTCCTATTGTGACGGTGTGATCTCCTTACACCGTCATCTCACCTCTTTGTATCGCCTCTCTCCGCTTGTATCCTATCATTTTTTATTTTACATATATTTAAATTTTAAATTTGAATTGTTCCATCTTCCTTCACTTTCTTATTTTGTTTTCGTACCACGTTCACTCCCAGCTCGATCGCAACAACAGTTGGAGCTGTTCCAAATTCCATCGCGAATAATCGCTAATTCTGGTTCTTTACTACGTTTGTAATCATTTAATAAGTTAAATCATGTGTAATAATTTATAAGTCTACAGCCTTCGTATACCTTAATCTGTAATTCAGTTACTCGGCCCATTTAGGGGTGTAAGTGCCTTACTAATAAAGTGTAGGGAGTGTTTTATACTGTTGTACCTGTTTTTTTACATTTACCTTTTTATTGTTACAGCCCTTTCTTTAAACTTTACTTCTTTAATAAATTTTGTGGACCGGAAGTTTCCCAGTTCATTGCCGTAAACCTGTTCACGGCTAGTTAGGGTTACAACCCTTTTCACTATGTTATATAAAGGACCTATGTAAACTAAAAATTGAAAACTGTAATACAATCTTATGAGATGAGATTATGCTGATGATACCACTTTGACCTTACACGGTGATACTTGGGATCGGTTTACATGTTTGCTCAACATGGTTTTGATCATGTTTGTCTTTGGTTGGCTGACAACTCCTTAACTCTAAATGAAGAGAAGACAAAGTACATTATGTTCTCTACTCGTAATTATACATCACCTTCTAGTAATCAGCTAAACATCATCGCTCACTCATGTTTTTCGCATATGTTCCCTGCAAACTGCAATTATCCACAAATTTTTAAAACTCAATTTATCAAATATCTTGGAGTAACTATTGACAGTAACCTGAACTTTTATGAACATATTAAAGCTTTGTCACGAAGAGTTAGGAAGCTCTCTTTTGTTTTCAAACAAGTGAGACACTTGGCAGATGGCAATCTCATGAAAATGGTTTATCTCTATATGTACTGCATATCGGCTTGGTGGTTTGTCTAAAACGTTTATGTTAGAGCCTGAACTGCGCAAAGAATGGTCTTAAAGATTAGTATAATTTTAAACCTTGACTCTATCCTACGTCATCTTTATACAAGGAATACGGAGTTCTAACTGTGAGGCAATTATTTATTCTAGCTTTGAATACCCCTTAGGAGGGAAAATAATCCTAACAGACGTGAGTACATGGTACGGGGTCATTATAAGGGTAGAACTTCTTTCATCAAAAAATTCTATTTGTATCAAGGTAGACTGTACAATAAAGCCAATAAATTATTTCATATTTACACAAACACATACACACACACGCCTGTTTTGCTATCCCTTTTACCCAAGTCGTCTTGTTTTTAACCGACCGTAGTTGAAATCCAGTAGTTGGAGGACAGGTGATTCATAGCACAGGTTTAACTTAGTTTGGGCTCCTGTCTCCCAACCTTTTACTTATATTGTATTACCTATATCTTGTAGGAAGTCTATTAAAAAGTTAAAATAACTATTATTATCTTTATGATTTTAATGTGATTAAAGAACTTTTGGCGTGCAAAAGGAGACCTATACCCAGCAATTGGTGTTTACAAGCTGAGGTGATGATGATGAAAGCACTTTAGACCCATGACAAGCGACTTTATTACACCCAGGGTACGATGAATACGTGCATGATATGCAGACCTGTTGTTTTAATTGTCAAAATAAATTACAAACAATATCACAACCTCAATAAAGAAAAGTAACTTTGAAAAGTAACATTTCTGGAAGTCGGACCAAAAGTAATATCGTACGAAATAGAATATTAAATTATTTATATTGTATAATATTATATAATATTCGTTATTCATATCAAATGGAATTTTGTATTACTCACTTGGTACCAGCATAATGACTTATATATGACTGGCGCCACGTACTTTATTTAAATCTATTTACTTAGTCAATTTCTCAAAAATTGCTTTTCGAATTACGACATTTTATTATTGAAGGTACGACATAACGTGGTGTGTAATTGGATCTGGTATTGAAATCAACAGACACGTGGACCTTTTTCCAATACACACGGTGCTAACGACTGAAGAAAAAATAACAGAAGGTCCTTTATCAGAACCGCTGTCGCTTAAAGTAACATATTTATAATTTGAAACACTATGTAATCTTGATAATGATTGGTTGTAGTTTCTAATTTTAAAAAAATGTAACAATTTTTTTTAACTGCCTCTGTGGCCGAGTGGTTACCATACCGGACTGCCACGCAGAGGTCCCAGGTTCGATTCCCGGGCCGGGAGAAATATTTGTATGGCCTACATTTATTTCTCTCGTGAGTTTGGGTGTCATTTGTGGTTGTCTATGTGTGTCCATGGCACCCGCGACACAGGGTTTCCCTAGTGCGGAGCTATGTTGAGTGTGTGCGTTATTATTATTATTATTATTACGCATAGCCGTTGCGGTGCTACTCAGAGCTATAAATCACAAAGATCCCTGTGACATAAGTTGACAAGTCCCATGTGACTGTAATTTTACCAGCACCCTTACTCTTCCAAACCGGAACACAGTAAAGCTGATATTACTGCTTGGCGGCAGAATTAGGTAAGGTGGCAGTACCTCCCTGGACGAACTCTTTCACAAGAAGCTCTACTACTACGAAACACATAACATCATAATCTTCATATGGTACAGAAGGTCTTAATATTAAAATAATGTTACACATATGAGCCCTGTGTTAGGTTTAACAATAAGAGCACAGCCAGGAAATCCAATAAACTGGATTCATCTCCTAATTTGCCACCCTTGGAGATGGAATATTCCCTTCAAATTTGAACGGGGCTGTTACTAAAATACTCCCTTTCTAGTAAAAAAAAAATCTGTTCACAAATGCCGAGGTAACAGCGTGACATACACAATAAAAATACAACCAAGATTGCTGCTCTTCGATAAGGGAATAAATATTTCACTTACATCAATTATAAAGCATCTATGATATAATTAGCGATAGAATACCCTCTAAATTATAGTACCTAATACACACTCCACAGTCCCGCTCGCTTTCCTCAGTGAATAACGCACATAATATGATAACGATGATGTATAACCTTTCAAGCGCCAACGATATTATTCAAGCAATATTATAAAGGAAGGGTGCGAACTGAATGTGTTCATAAAGGCCCCAGGACACTGACATTTCGTCTTTATGATGCTATAAAGACGCTAATCACCGTTGGCCGCACCCTAATTTAATGTAATATCGGCCCTGTGCCCGGATTTAAGAGGACAGTCGTGCAAGCATGCTCCATTAAACGAAGTTTGATCCTACTGTGGTTACCAATAAAACTCAATGAGATTCTGTAGGCATGATCTAAAAACTAATATCCGGGGCCGTGATTTTACTGTTTCCGTTAAATTAAATGTGTTATCTTATTTATATTATTACGAGGCGTGGTGATGACACAGAAAAAACCGACAATAGTCGTAGAATGGCGGTGAATGACTTTTTGCAATGAGATAAGTAGAAAGATGAGACCAGCGCAAAATCGTAAAATAAATTACACAAACTACGGGAGACCTCTCTCATGTAGCAATAGAACGAAATAGTTCGTCCAGGGAAGTACTGCCACCTTACCTATTTCTGCCGCCAAGCAGTAATCTGAGTGGCACTGCAACTGTTATGCACAGGCGTGTCGCTTACCATCCAGCACATATAAAAAAGAAACTCCATACAAGGTAGCACCGCGACTTGTGTATGTGTGAACGTCCGCCGTGAGTCGTGTACGCACACATTCGCATAATAATAAAAGGGGTATGGAACGACCAGCGCTATGCAACGTGAATGTCGTACTGAAGTTTAGTTTTTTCATGAATATGAAAACATTTTTATCTACACACCTATCACAAACCCGCTATAATGTGTGCAAAAACCACAAATTACGACTAGCATAAAGATAAACTGTATTGTTAGAACAAATTTCTTATCTGTGAAAATGTTATTATTGTCTAGTTCTAAGGTTTTCGCGATTGTTACACATAGGAAATGATACTATTTTTCCGGATTTAATTCGCGTATATTTGTTTTTTCAAATAAACCGACGTTTCGGGCCCTTTACAGGTCCCATCAGTCAACCGTGACCATGAGACCTGTAAAGGGCCCGAAACGTCGGTTTGTTTGAAAAAACAAATATACGCGATTTAAATCCGGAAAAATACTTCCATTTCCTATGTTATTATTGCTTCATAATAGAGAGTACAAGTTTTACCGAGTAACCGAGTACCGAATATTACTCGGTTTAACATTTACCGAGCCAAGTAGTCGGCCGAGTTACTCGGTTCATTACAACCGGAACGCGAAGATCGTAAAAGCCCCATTGCTCTAGAATAAGACCGATACGTCAATGAAAGTTTATTTTCGCGAGTGCAGAGTTCTTTCCAATGGTGGGTATGGCATAAAACAAGATATCCAAAACTGGCACTGTTAGCACGAGTGTTTTTATGTGCACCTGCAAGCACTGTGTAGAGCGAGCGGTTATTTTCCGAAGCGGGTAATGTGTATGAAGAAAAAGGGAACAGACTATATTACCTGAATGCGCAAAAAGCATTGTATTCCTACATCATAACTTGCCTTTGCTAAATTTTAAATATTAATAATGTAATCTTTCTTTTAAATTAAATTGCTACAAATTGTTACAATTGTCTAGAATTTCTAGTAATAAATCTGTTGGTTTTACTTTATTACGTCTATAGCTGTAATACCTTATATTAACCCAGTACTCTTCTCATGAACCGAGTTATTCGGCCGAGTACGAGTAATAAAACACGCCCGAGTACACCGAGTGCCGAGTAGCAAACGAGTACTCGGCGCTTCTCTACTTCATAATAACATCGAATTCGATTTTATTATTACATTCGAATTTCAAACATCTCTGAAAAACAAAACAATTTGATTCGACCTCAATTCTAATACCAGTCGAGATGAAGTTTTATTCGAAATAAAATGTCAGTAGCAAACAATTTTGACAATTTCACACGTTACTTGTTATCGAACGGAATGATAGTTGGGGCCGACTCTAGTTTGTCTATGAATTAAATAAAAACTACGGTTGTGTGACATGCGCCAGTCGTAACAGCGGTTCCTAAACACATCATAGAGAGCTTAAAATATTATGTGTACAGATAACGCAGTGTACGTAACTGTACATATTTAGGCACTAAAATATTCGTGTGATTAAAACCCACACTCGTATTTTAATGCCTTTCTTTAGGTAACAGTCACATATACTCTAATGATTTTGGAAAATCAACGGAAAAATTCTTACATTAAAAACTAATCCACATAACTTTACTAATATAACGACTTTCCATAAAACTATCTATCGTGAATTTGTACAATAATATTATTAAGATTCGAAATTTAAAATTGCACATCTAAAATTCTGACCTCAATGAAATGAAATACCTATTGTGTTTTTAATAAGACAGGGACCAATTTAAAAATATATATATATTCTAAATTTAAAATTTTTAGTATTTCATTTGTTTTTGTTGAATCTGATTAAAAATTAAAATCCAAATGGTCATGCGGTCACGGGTCGGACTACCCTCTTAACACTGGGCATCATTTGGGCCGTACAGCTTTGAGTCAAATTAAGAGCAAAGTTTCAATGTTTTACTTTTCAACCTTACCGTCGTAATGGTTAATACAGGCTGTGAAGTGCAATGAGAATTCAAATTGTGGAAAAAGATAATTAATTGTTTGGACGTAGCGTATTTAAAAGCGTATTTGGAAAATAAAAATTCATGATAGCGACTTTTTTATTCGAAATAAATATTGTAAACATTGAGTTACAAATAAATGGACGACGGGTCTAATACAAAAACCACGAAAAAAAATGTCCCAAGTCAACCTATTCGAAATTTAAATTGTAATGTCATCGCAGTATCGCGCTGTCAGTAGAACAAATGAAGACTAAAGCGGAGTTTGGCGTTCTGTATACGATTTTAGCGCCTTACAAGTGCGGACACTTTTTAGCGCGGACCCGACGTCCATATAATTGTAAGTCAATGATTGTAAACAATAAATGTAAACGAGTGAGTGGTAAGTTTCTTTTTTTATTACTTATTACTTGTTCGTCCCGTCCCACGACGAACAAGTCGTGCGCCTGGTGGTAAGCGACACGCCTGTCCATAACAGTTGCAGTGGCGAAACTTTAAATTGCAAAGATCTAAGGGGCACTTCCAATCACCCTGAAACATAAGTAACGAGTCGCATGTGCCTGTAATTTCACCAGCACCCTTACCCATCAAAACCGAAACGCAGAAATGCTCACACTACTGCTTGGAAGCAGAATTTTTTTTTTATAATATCAAGTGACGAGACGAATAAATCATGGGCCTGATGGTAAGCGACACGCCTGTCCATGGCAGTTGCAGTGTAGCTCAAAGGGCACTGCCACTGCTCCCGTCACCCTGAGACGTAAGTTGAAAAGTCCCATGTGCCTATAATTTCAACAGTAACCTTACCTTTCAAAACGCAGTAATGATCACGTTACTGCTTGGCGGCAGAAATAGGTAATCTGGCAGTACTTCCCTGTAAGAACTCTTTCACGAGCTGTGCTGTTACTGAAAACGTACACACTACCTATGTAGGTACTTATGTCAATTGTTTACCTATGAAATAAAGATGTATTTGAATGTTTATTGTCTCCATCATCAATACCAATGATGATGGAGCCAATAAACATATGTTTTGGGTTTCTTTAATGGTCCGAATCATACATCTGAGATCTAAAGTGACAGACACAGCTCGCAAAACCAATAAGTGGCAGTGGGCCGGATATGTTTACTGGAGGGCTGATAGCCGATGAAGCAGACTGTTCTAGAAGTCAAAAATGCCTGCAGGATTAGCATGAGAAGAAATAGACGAAACTTAAGCGCGTAGAAATATTTCTTTTCTCTACCGTTTATGTCTCACCTTCGAGCACGACGTAACAGGAAGAGAAACTCTCTACAGTAGACAAAGTTTTCTCTACGCATACTTTCTGTCTTCTGCCCTAAGGTTAGGTGACATTCGTACGTGCGACAACTTAAACCTTAGTGCGCTTATCATCGAGTATATAACCAGAAATAGAGACGAAATGTCATTTAATTTGTTCGAAAACTTTTTTACCATGTCATTACGACGACAACGGCGCTGCGGTTGGCCAGCCCGAATTCGAAACAATTGACGGGTGTCGTCAATTGTTTCACTTCAAACCGACGAGTTTAACTTGAGTTTTGCTAAATTGAAAAATTACATAATTTAATATATAATTATCGATGAAATGTGATTGCGTTTGTTTTGTAATTATAATAGGGGTTAAAGTATGAAATTGCCGATTTGTACTGAAAATCTAAATTGTTTATTTTTTAAATTTTTAACAAATTTATTTAATCAAAATAGTTGCCATTATTATCTATACATTGCTGCCATCTAATGGGAAGGTTATTAATGCCTTTGCGATAGAACTCCGACGATCTAGACTGCACAAACTGTGTGAAAGCATTTTGTACTGCCTCCTGGGAAGAAAACTTCTTGTCACGTAGATAATTGTCCAAATCACGAAAAAAATGGTAGTCCGTTGGAGCAAGGTCTGGTGAATACGGAGGATGACGAATGGTTTCTAACTGCAGTTCCTGAAGGGTCAAAATGGTTTCTCGTGCTGTGTGAGGTCTCGCGTTGTCGTGGAGCAATAATGGTGAAGATCGATTCATGAGTCGGGGCTGTTTAACTGCTAGTTTTGTCAACATGGTTCGGAGTTCGGCACAATAGACATCTGCCGTTATTGCTTGACCAGATCGGAGAAAACTATAGTGAATAACACCATGCTGAGACCACCAAACAGTTACCATTACCTTTTTATTGGTAAGTTTTGCTTTAGGACACTGTTGTGGCATTTGACCTGGGGTCAGCCATTGCATTTTTCTTTTCCGGTTATCATAAAGAATCCACTTTTCATCACATGTTACAATTCGATCCAATATTCCTTCATTTCTGTACTGGTTCAACAAGCCAACACAAGTTTCAACACGCGTTTCTTTCTGCAGATCAGTCAAATCGTGAGGCACCCATTTTTCGTATTTTTTTATTTTATTGATTTGACGCAAGTGAGTCAATATTGTGGGTAAGGTAACGTTAAACCATGCCGCTAATTCCTGGGTAGTTTGACTAGGATCGGCTTCCACTATCTCTCTTAATTCATCGTTATTCACCTGTGTGGGCGGTCTTCCTCGTGGCTCGTTCTTTAAGTCGAAATTTCCATCACGAAAGCGTTTAAACCAAAATCGCACGGTGCGTTCATTAGTAGACCCCTCTCCAAACGCAGCATTGATATTGCGGGCTGTTTCTGCCGCGTTAGTTCCGCGTCGGAACTCGTATTCAAAAATCACTCGAATTTTCGCAGTATCCATCTTTCTTGTCTAAATTGAATAACAAAAACAATTGAAAGTCGATATTCAAATGTTTCAAATTTAAAAAAAAAAATCACAGAAACCATTTGAAAAAAGTTTCATTCGAAAACCTCAAACCATGAAGATTCTATGAAAATTCAAAGAACCTATTGCAATAAAACGGCAATTTCATACTTTAATCCCTATATGTTTTGCTGTTTTGCCCACATCACCGAATGGCACAGCTGCCCATAGTTAGAGATATTATCTTCATTACAATAAGTACAGAATATTTTTGGAATAAACGGAGCAGTACACACAGGTCAGTTGTTGGCGCTGTACTATTTCAGCTTTCAAATTTATGATTTCAGCGCAAACGAGAGTTGATATTTAAAAATTATATTAGTACCATTTGACTGATGAGTTGCCAGGGATGGATGGCCCTTATTTCGTCTCTATCTATTATAATATACTCGATGGCGCTTTTGCTCGCCACTGTAGAGACAATTCGTAGTGACGTCATTTTCGAGAAAAAATTGTTCGAAGAAGAGATAACAACTTTTGTCTTCGGGTTCATGCTAAGCCTGCAGGTCTCATAGTACAAGTTTGAGACCAATCATGTTGTTGACTGGCACGTTATTATGATTATATAACACATAAAGACAATAGAAAGGGGCACCAGATAATGCTGAAACACAGAGCTGGCTTATCAGCCACTTCCTGCGTCCAAAGGATAGATATTATGTGTAAGACAAAGGCTATTACATTTCGATCACTCTACAATATTTCTATAAAAATACAAAGTAAATGAAAACCCAGGGTATTATAATAAATAAAGTACGTAATACAGTGACATGGCGGCATCTCGTAGCTATTAGACACGGCCTATTCCGCACACCTGCTCAGAGGACGGGCAGTAGCAGATCTAGGATTAAATGGAACGTTCTAGAAGTGCCACGAGAACATTTGAAACATTTTAATAATAATAATAAAAACATAGGTTGTTAGTTTACTTTACAGAACCCTTAGGTACTTTGTTAGTTTACAGTTCAATATTTATAAATGTAACAAATTAAAATACAATCAAAAATACAATTAAAATTAAAATTTCAAATAATGTAAAATTGAAAAAAAAAAAATATTAAAAACTAAAATTGAAATATTGAAATAAAAGAAATAAAAAAAAATAAAAATAAAAACTCAAGCTCGGTCTACATTATAATTTAATTTAAAATTTTCGGTGGGTTGACGTACAAATACCCCAACGAAATGCCCAAGCATGGGCTCTGCTATTTTACAAGTAAAACATTTTCAGAATGCTGTTGGAACTGCTACGTGTTCTATGCAGTATGGATGCTGTCTTCTTTCTCATCGTCGCATGAAAGTCATCCGCAACATGTCACACATAATAATAATATAAAAACATAAATTGCATAGAAGTATATTAGTTTGGAAGGTTTACCTTTTTGTTTTGTTTAAAATACGTATAGGGGACTGTAGTCTTAGATATCAGTTAATTTTAAAAACGTATTTTTTTCTTATGTCTATAATTATCGTTTGTCACTCAATAAAACTTTAAAAAAATCACATCGAATTGAGAACGTCCTCTTTTTAAAGTCGGTTAAGAAGGGTACAATTTAATCTAAGTCCGTAGAGAGATGTTGTCATATCTCGGTGTTCACCATGATTAGATAATAAATGCGTTCTATTCTACTATATTTTTCATTCTGTATGAAAATGTTCGCATAAGGAAAACGTTTTAGAAGTACGACATCATTATGTAAAACGTTCTAAATATATCTACGTGAAATACTTGAAACGAAACATTCTAGAAGTGTAACAAAAATATAAAACATATATTTAGTCAAACATTTGCAATAAATCGTTTTGGAAGTGTCGTAAAGTATATGAAAAGTGCTAAATTTACAGATGTCAAACACTCGAATGATACATTCCAGAAGTGTCACGAAGATTTTGAAACGTTTTTTAATAACACAAAATGTGTCAACCGCTTAAAAAGAAGCATTTCTGAAGTGTCCCAAATATGTAAAGTGTTCTAAATACGTATAAATATTCAAACTTTTGAAATGAAACATTTTAGTTCCTTCTAATCACAAATAAAATTGTCAAACGTTTGAATGCTCTCATACTTTTGAGATATTTATAAAATGTGTCATATTTTGTGAATGTCACAAAAGTATAAGAAACTTTCTAAATAAATGAAAATGCTCGAAGTGCTATATTATAAGTATGCGACACTACACATTTTGTACTACGTCTAATTTCCCATCCTCAACAAAAAAAAACCAAAAATATTTAAAACACACTTCGAACAATAAAATAAACAAACAAAGGACAACACAATATACAAACACGTTTATTTCCCTGTATGTGACAGACCCAATAGAATCTTACACACCTAAAGCAACGATAAGACCGTAATTCTAATCAAAACTTAGAATACATTGTACAGGTTCAACCAATCGTAGTTACTAATAATCCTACCCCTTTGATTGCTCTACGTATTATGTAAAATAGCCAATAGATATATCTTCAAATGGTTACGATGTGGTTATGATGGTGATAGTGAGGCGATGCAAACGCGCGTTAGTGAAACGCGCGATTGCATCGCTACACTTGGGATTTATAGGCGATTG
>NW_020655980.1:0-6964 GCF_003589595.1 Hyposmocoma kahamanoa
CGTTATTGATGTGCTGCAATTAACGTAGTACTCAGTGAATAAATAGGTCAATGATAGTAAGATTACCATGGTATTGCATTAATCGACACTTGGATGGACAAAGGAATTTGTGCATAATACGTTTGGCAGTAGAGTATACATTTCAAAATGTATCTCAGTAGAATATGATTATAACTTTGTCCACTGGACACTGAAATTATAAAATTTTCATTGTATTAGTACAAGCATCACCATCGTCAATCCAATTTGTTTGGCAGAATCTGCCACTAGCTGCTCCATGAGCCACAGACTGGTTTACTTTGTATGGCACTGCGGAAAATATTATGTTTTTATAGTAAAACAGACTATTGGTTTTCTTAACACTCTCAGCGCCATAAAACAAAAGATTTTTCTGAAGTCGCCGGCCATGTGAGCGTCTCATTTTGGGTAACTTTTGTAGCAAGCCATGCGGTTAGCCGGTGGAACACCTTCAAGCTTAACCAGACGGCTTGGTACGCCATGATCCTACAAAAAACAGACGGATGTCACCACTAAAGACGAGATCGATACTTGACTATGATCTGAATCAGTTGCAGGAGAACAGCTAAAATTGGCTGTGGTCGCCGAACGCACAACTTATATTGGTGCCTGGCCTGCTGAGTAAAATTCTAAAATACATGGTGGCCTGGCTGCACTTGGGTTTTTGTGGGCTGCCGGCGGACCACATGCCTCGCTGGCTAAAATTCGAAGATACCCGGCCTGCTGCAGTCGAAGTTTCGTGGGCGGTCGGCGGCCCACATGGCGCTGAGAATGTTAAGACTGTTTAAGGATGAAATAAATATTTTTGTGATAATAAAATATACGTATAATGCACAATTTCTGTATTAATAATTTTTATTACAAATGAGAAAATATTTCGATTAAAATATTTATTTCAATACTAGATTATATTATAAATCGTTAGTTTTGAGGGCAATTAGGGTGTGGCCAGACGAGCGTAATTTTGTGAGTTGTGACTTGCGTTTTTTGAGTTGTGCAGTTTGCGCTCGTCTGAAATTCGGTAGGAGCGCCAGATGAACGTATTTCATTCAGTTGCGCTTAAGACGTTTATACGGGTTGTTTGTGTTGTAATAGTGTAATGGATCCATTAAAAATAGTATGCATTTAAGAAGCATTAGAAGACGATGTTAGAAAAAGAAAAAGAAGCTGAGTACATCATTATTTCATATATTATATAAGTTTATGTGAATATCCAGATCAATTTGTTAGGCAGGTACTACCACATGCCAATAAATGATTTTCAAGAACTATTAAGCCTAGTAAAACCTTTTATTAGTAAGTCAGATACAAATATGAGACAAGCCATCAGTCTAATAATAGGAAAGACTAATAATAACAATCAAGTAAGTATTATTTATATTTTAATCTCCGTATCGAACATTTTTGCAAGAAACGTCTATACTCACGCGCATCCTATACCAAAGTGACCCCTTTCCTCACCCCTATCTCCACTTGCGCCAGCCTGTCGCACGATGCGACCGAATGTTAGTCGTCATGAGTCGTCAGATAACTCATTTCGCGTCGTCGTGTGAAACAAACCGTACTTTTATATAAAACCGAATGCAGCGCGAACTACGCAACTCAAACTACGCGACTCACAACTCATAAAATTACGTTCGTGTGGCCTCACACTTAGTTAATGTTTTCTCACATCTAAGATGGCAGTTGGTGGCAGCTAAAATGTATAAAATCTAATCAAGACATACGAATAAATCGATTAAGTAAACAGAGGTCGAAGGCGGCAAAAAGATATAACTTTAAATTTATAGAATATTGGTCTTAAATTAAGTATTCTTTAAAACGTAAATGAGAAATATAAAAAAGATAAAATCCTTTCACTATTAATGCGTACCGACACAATTACAATTCTAGGCTTTAATAAAACACAAGTATCGTAAATTTCTATTCAATTTAATTTAAAATTAACCTTGAAAATACAGAAGTTTTTAGTAAAAATGGTTATGTCTGCATCAGATATGTTTAGTCTCGTATTTTTACGTAACATATAGTATTGGCAATTTGTTTTCACAGTTTCTTTTTATGGAGCGTAAAGTGTAAAATTTGTTTAAAGAAGTGTTCATAAGAAATACTTTTTTCCGCCAATGCACCACTCTGAACAGTGAGGTCATGTTTTACAAGACTTGTAAACCAGGGTTTTAGCTGGTGCGGGTATTTTACACATGCTGATGTTTTACCTTAACATCAGCGGTATTTGCTGCTGATTTTATGTATTTAAAAAAAACGCAAAAAATGTACATATTTACCGAATCTATCTACATGATAATCTCAATACAGAGTACTAAAAAACCGACCTCAAAAGTCATTTATACCCTAGTTTGCCACCCTTAGAGGTGGAATATTTTCTTCAAATTTAAATGCGACCACTAGTGAGGTACCCTCTTACCAACAAAAAAAAAAAATCGATTCAGAAATGACGGAGTTATCAAGGTTATATTTTAAAAGCCACAACTGAGCTGCTTTTTTTGGCTGAATGTCTGTTTCTGGAGGTTTGTAAGTTATCCCAGTGGCAGCGTGCCGTTTAGGTTATGTCACAACTCGAAAAATGAATGAATGTCAGCATCGATGAATGCGGATGCTGATTCCAATGTGGATACGTTACTTTAAGCAGATTATCCACGTATGCACGACTTTATATCTGATTAAAGTTTCATTTATATCTGTTATATTTCCACTTAGATCGTCCTTTACCAGCGGATTAAGCTCTTCTGCATACGCAGTCCGTAGAATACGTGAGCTTACCGATGTTGCTACTGCTAGACTAATTTATTTTAGTTACTTCTATAGTATATTGTGCTACGGAATTCTCGTGTAGGCAAAAGCGACAGATATACAAACCTATGTCTTGCAAAAACGAGCGATTCATTCTGTGTACCGTTTAGGTTCTCGTGTTTCTCTCAGAGTAACGTTTTAGGACACTGGTAATATGACTGTGGCATAACAGTACATTTACTCAAACATTTTGTATTCCCATAAAAATATACATGATTCCGTTAAGAAAGAAGATATCTATAGTATTAACCTTAGAACTAAGTCCCAAACTCATGGTACTACGATTTTGTTTAACTAAGGTAAACGCTTCTTTTAGAAGTGTATACGTTTTTACAATAAGATTCCGGAGCATTTATTAAGATTACCATTTCCCAAGTTTAAACTAACATTAAAAGTATTTTAATTGAAAGGTCACATTACAAAATTGAAGAGTATGTGTTATATAAAGATGTATGGAAAGACAACGTGAGTCTAAATTCTACACAAATATGATAGAAAGTGTATTCCATAGTATTTAAGTTTATTTGAAAAGAGATCCCTAGAGTTTCTTGCTCGTTCTTCTCATGGAAGTCTGCACAGTGAACGAGCAGTAGCTTAAAAAATGACGTTTTCAAGGTGTAAAATTTTCACCTATGGAATGATTCATGACTTTGATTTAAAAATGGTTATTTTTCGAATGCTGTCAGTTTATTATTGATGGTGCAATGTTTCAACTTATTATTATATCTCATATATATTTTACAATGGTAAACTTCAATGTAAACGTGACATTTAAAGAAAATTTCCAAGCAAATTGAATTAAATCCCAAGCAACTGTCGGCGAAATGTTCTTTCTCACTTTAATTATTCTCGACTTTCCTGCATTTTAATAATGCCCGCTTAGCTCTGTTTGTAAAGTAAGCACTTTGTTTCTTGAAATTTTGTTTCACGTTGTTTTTGAACTATTCTGGAGCTCTTGGTAATAATTTAATACATAGGGCAGATACCATGAACTTTCATTTGATACGATTCTGGAACATCTCTTTTTCGATTACGATTAATTATAGATTAACAACTCGTTTTCGATTTCCTTTCGATTATTTATGTATTAACACTTCTTTTTCGATTTTTTTTTTCGATTATTTACATATTAAGACCTGTTTTTCGATTACGATTCTGGAACACCTCTCGCATCAGTCACTTCATTTCACTTGACATTTTTAAGAGATATCCTTATTCTGATCGAGAAATGCACTTTGAGATCTACTGCTCCCTTTTGTTCTAGAAATATATGCCAACAATCTACTAACATCCATCCTTTCTATATGACAATACCATCGAAGCATTTCCTTTTTTACTTGGTCACAACATCATCTCTCAATTGTGATAGTGTTCGTCCAGGGGAATACTACCACCATACCAATTTCTATCGCCAAGCAGTAATGTAAGTATAACTGCATGCTGGTTTTAAACGGTAAGGGATGCTGGAGAAATTACCTGCACATGTGATTTATGTCAAGGAAAATTTGTGAGAAAATAAACTGTTCAAGTTAACATTTTACTTTATCGAGTTCTTCGGCTACCGACATATCGGAAATGAAAATATTTTTTTCGGATCCAAGAGCTTGTTACACACGCGCGACTGCATACATACAAATGCGCGATTGCATCGCTACACTTGCGATTTATAGGCGATTGCATTGCGATCGTAAGTGCTTTGAAAAACAATTCTCTTTTCGTTTTACCCCCGGCTCGTACTAATTATAGGCAAAATGAGTTTACGTAGCGTGAAAGCAATAATTTTAACATTCTATGTACTTTCTTTGATCTGGATCTTTTCAATACGTGAGACTTCGGCGAGGAGAACAATGAGTGGGCATTTCTTTGACTCATAGTGAGGCTTACAACTGCGGTAGTAGTTTTATGGTTTACGTATTAGGTTTATAGCGATAGGTTAGTTAAATTATGCATTCTTATGTTATGTTTCTGTTTGTGAGGATCTGTAATTGGCTCTCAGTTGTTACTATTATTATTCAGGGTGATAAAAAACTCACTGACCATTTTAAAGGAGCTTACTGTATAATGGACATAAAAAATACATGTTCGTTTTTTTTTCAAATACTTAAACAAATAAATAAGTTACGACGTCTCAAAGTTTTCCGAAAAATTGTGAACAATATTGACACCCGACGGTTAACAGACGCCGTTGCTATAGCAACAACAACGGTGTGGGCAGTGGGCGGTGTCAGCGCGCGAGTTTATGTATTTGACAGACAACAAAGTACTAAGCTAACGCGTGATGCGTTAGCGCAGATCTGTCATCAAAACGATGTTATTTACTATTTTGAGGTAACTATGCGTTAGAAATTATTGGGAAATATTAACATCAAAAAAATGTGGAAATGTTTTTTGTTTTATTTCACTAATGTGTTTTATTGCTGAATCTTATACAAGGAAAAAAATGAACTGTGATTTTTTTTATCACTCTGTATAAGTTAGTTTTAAGCTTTTGGTCTTCCATTTAAGATAAATAAAAAAAGTGTAGTGAAACAAACGCGCGTTTCATCAACGCGCGTTTGCATCGCTGCTAAATGATGCCGTGTGTAACCAGTCTGAATTGCGTATATTGGCTTATTCTGGCTCTTCCCAGGTCCCATTGTCATGGGTCTTCTTCTTCTTATCGTAGGATGGCATACACTATAATGCTTGCCATCATGGTGAAAGGATTTGGCAATTGGTGAATGGCACTTGCCGATTGAACAGGTTACGGCACTCGTAAAGGAAATCAGTGCAGAGCACTAAAAAACCGCCCACTAAAGTCGTGGAATTACACCTATTTGCCAAGTTTTATTGAAATCGGTTACCGGAAAGTGCGCGAAATCGAATTCATCACCTAGTTTGCCACCCTTAAATATAATATAATTAAATTTTTTTTAACGCGTAACATGCATAAAAAAAGCATACAGTCGAATTGAGGACTTCCTCCTTTTTGAAGTCGGTTAAAAATGGAACGTCGTGCGGGGAGGCTCCTTTCGTGAGATGACGGATGCAGGAAGTGTACCTCAGGTCTTCGCGATTTAAAATGCTAAGTGACATTGCAACTGTTGTATGGGCAGGCGTGTCGCTATCACCAGGCGCTCTACTTGTTAGTCACGTCACTTTATATCATGAAAAGAAACAACGTTCTCACTACATTGTTTCGCATTTTCAAACTTTAATTTCTGCAGCATTCGTTCAACTTTTGCGCGTTTCCTGCCGTACCCAACTTCACTACCGTAAATCAGCGTTGATACTTATAGTAGGGTTGGGAAAAAATAAATATATTTAATTTAAAATCTCTAGTAGTAATTATCAATATTCTTTTTAGATTGCCAAAAAAGCAAAATAATAATATAAAAAAGCAATAAAGTTCTGGAAAGTGGAAAAACCGGTCGTTTGCATCGTGAGCTATTTACACTAACGGTCTCTACTTTTGTAAATAACTACTTTGTTAATCCACAAGACATCATAAAAGCTTTTAAGTCAATACATGTTAAAAAAACTGAAGATCTCTGGGGAATATCAACTAAAGTTATAGACTCAGTTATTAATCTCATTTCCCCACAGTTAGCTGTAGCTTTCAATAGGTGCGTTGACGAAGGTGTTTTTCCCGATTTAATGAAATACAGCAAGGTTATTCCCTTATTCAAAAGCGGTAGGAAAGTTGATCCTAGCAACTATAGGCCCATTTCAATATTACCAGCTTTAAGTCAAATATTCGAAAAGGTTATGCTAACTCAATTACTATCCTATTTCGGTAACAATCATATTTTTCATAGTGAACAATACGGGTTTACTAGTGGTAGATCGACTAGCGATGCGGGGGTAGCGTTACTAAAACACATCTTTGATGCTTGGGAAAGGTCCCAGACCGCTATTGGTGTTTTCTGTGACCTCTCAAAGGCATTTAATTGCGTTGATTATAATACTCTTATTAGGAAGCTGGAACATTACGGTGTAAATGGCAAGGCGTCGAAACTTGTCTCGTCATATCTCAACGGTAGAATTCAGAAAGTAGACATAAATGGAGTAACTTCTTTGGGTTCTCCAGTAAAAATGGGTGTTCCGCAGGGCTCAATACTTGGACCTTTCTTATTTCTGATTTATATTAATGATC